>NC_045446.1:46552035-46554942 GCF_002776525.5 Piliocolobus tephrosceles
TGCAACCTCTGCCTCCTGGGTTCAAGCGATTCTCCACCTCAGCCTCCTGAGTAGATGGGACTACAGGTGCCCGCCACCACGCCTGGCTAATTTTGTGTGTGTGTGTTTTTTAGTAGAGATGGGGTTTCATCATGTTGGCCAGGCTGGTCTCGAACCCCTGATCTCAGGTGATTCACCCGACTAGGCCTCCCAAGTGTATTGAGCTCTAGAACCTAAGCTCTTGCCTCCAGAGTCGCCAAAGCTCCTGGAGCTAAAAATGCAGCCCCACCCACTGGAGAGCTGCCCCCGATTGTGTCTAAATGGCTCTGTCTAGGAGCTTAACAGGCACAGCCCAGAATCCCTAAGAGCAGGTTGTGCCTCTTCCCAGTGATAGAGCAGGGTTACCTGGATCCAAAGACTGGAGCCAGCCACATCTAAATGCTTCTTAGGCCTCATTGCCCAGAATCTGCTAGCAACTGGGGCAAGAGCAGCCCCTTGGGTGGGGACACTGCCCCTATCTAGCAAGGTACAATGTCAACAGCAGAGGGACCCTCTGCCTAGTAAGCTTCAGAAAAGCCTATGTGGCAACCCTGGGCTGTCATCCCTGGGGCTGTAGGGTCACAGGCAAGAGTAGGGGGCTGCTTCCCACATGAGCTATCTGCTTCCCAATCCAAGCCACCTAGAGACATGGAAGAGTCACCCACAGACCACAAATACACACAGTGACCCAAAGCAAGCGTCTCATCCACTACCTAAGCACAGACACTGTGCACATGGCACACAAACTACAACAATGTCCCCACCACACAGTAAACACAGGAGCCCAGATAGCACTTGCAAAGACACATCGCCACACACCAGCAGAAACACTCGGGTGCTGCACCGCAAGGCGCACACACGCACCACTCGTGCATACACACTCGGCACACACAGACGATGCAGCAGAGGTAACAGCACAGCATACGCACTGTGAGCACATGCAGGCCCCGGCTGTGCCCCAGCAGCTCCCTGCAGACCTCTCTCTCCCAACCCCAAGTGTAACTGACTCAGTGTCTGTCCCCTTCCCACAGGACAGGCAGCTCCAGCCCACCTTGCCTCTGCCTCCTCTGCCTTCCTTGCTCAGGCTGCCATCTCCCGGATTTCCCGACCCTAGGCTGTGCCCGTCACCCGTGGGCATCCCGATTTTGTGTGACCTGCCAGACTTTGTCTCCCTTCTACATGCCATGCCTACAGCAGCTGAGTCCCACCACACCCGGGATCCAGGCCTGCTGGGAGGCCAGTCTCTCCTGGGCTGCTGGTCTGACAGGGGGCACAGAGGGAGCTCTGCTGGGCAGTCCTCAGGCAACTGTCACCCAGCCTCGCCATGGCGTTGCCACCCTGTAGAATTTCAAGACAACACAGGCGAGATCGTCTGACAATGCGGCATAAACCCAAGCTGGTAGTTTCTGGCGTTTTTTTTTCCCCCAAAACCAAATCACAAACCATGAGAGACCCACCAATTGTGTTCTAGAAAGTGGTCGCCATGGCAACAGAGCAAGGCATCCCATTTCTATGGTAACCAGGGTGGTGAAGCTGTTGGCTGTAAAGTCAGACAAACCTACTAACGATCTGTTGACTTAAGAAAATGTTTTATAAATCACCAAGTTATTTTTATCATAACCCCACCCCTGAAACCATAAATCAGAAAGGCAATTTACTATCTATTAAAATGACCAATATGTGCCATGACTTTCATTTATGAATTATTTGTGCCACAGTCATCTTTAGAAAATCGTGCTTGCCTTTCGGATCGGAGCTGTTCAGGGGTTCGCCTTGGGGAGCTGTGTTCATGCAGTCTGGCGTTTCAGGAACAAGGCGATGGCTGTAATGTGGTGCAGGGACCAACATTCTGGTGCAGCTGCTCACTTGCTGTGTGGCCTTGGCGAGTTCCTTCCCCTCTCTGGGCCTCAGTTTCATCATGGGTACAGTGAGGGCTGGATTGGTCCTCTCTGAGGATTCTGAGGCAGGGCAGGGCTGCAGGCACTGGGGGCATGTGATAGCTAATCAGGGGAGCCCTGGCTGACATCCAGGCCCCAGGCCCCCAGAGGCTTCAGGTCAGTTTTTCCGCCTAATTAAATCTGCCCAGCGGGGGTGTGCAGCCTTTGAGTTAATCCATGCGGAGTCAGTGATGCAGAGCAGGCGGGATGGCCAATTGTCCTAAATAAATTGTCAGTTGAGTTGGGTTTAGAAACTGAATTAGCCTCATCTGGACTTCCGCGGGCCGAGAATGCCCACAGTGTGCTGGGCCAGCTGGGGGCTGGGAGGGAGGGCAGGGAGGAAATGGGATGGTTAGGGGTCCAGTCCCTTTTTTGTTCTGTCAATAAATGCCTGCACCATCAGGCCCAGGAGGCCTGGCCCCTGAGCGCGGTGTCTGGGTGTCAGATGCTGCACCGGCACAGGGGGCAGTGGACGGGAGGAGCTCCCCAGGGTGCTCCGTGGAGGGTGTGAGTGGAGTGTGTGTGAGCACGTTCTGGGAACACGGCTGTGTGGCAGCCTGCTTGGGGAAGTCTGCGCCGCGGGGAGTGTTAGGGAGGTGGGCGGTGTCAGTGTGGGATAGGTGTGTCCTGTCTACATGACCTGACTCTAGGCCTGTGCACAAGTTTTGTGTAAATGGTTCCTACATGTGCTGTATGTGACTCATGTGTATGTGCGTGGACATCCATGAGGTGTGTTTGTATGTGGACATGTATGGGGTGTGTGGGGAACACATATGGAGTGTTTGCATGTGTGTATGGAGGCAGGTATGGAGTGGTATGTGTGAGTGTGTGTATGGAGCTTAGTGTGGTTTGTTGTGTGTGTTTATGTGTGTGCGTGTATGGTGCTATGGTGTGGTACGTGTGTTTGTATGGAGACGTGTGTGGGGTGGTGTGTGTGCGTATGGGACTCTGT
>NC_045446.1:46554952-46607260 GCF_002776525.5 Piliocolobus tephrosceles
TGGACCGTACACCTAGGTCATATCCAGAAAGAGCCCCCACAACAGCTGGGCTGGCCCACCCTGAGGTGGCAGGGGTTCCCATGGTACTTTCATCCCAAGATGCATATCTTTGTTTTGGAAGTTGAAACATATAAAATGCACACATCCTGAAATGGTATTTCTTCCTGTATCCGCACACGTCTTACATCGGTAGCACCTTGGGCTTGTGGAAACCTGGTCATTAGAAGCCCAGAGCACTGATGGAGGAGGTCCTCAGAGGAGGTTGCAAAAGCTGCCTGGTGGGTGGGAATGGAGAGACAGAGGCGCAGCGCGGGGAGGGAGCAGCCCAGGGGTGCAGAACGCTCAGCAGGACCAGAGAGGGGAACCACGTTCTCCAGGAGCATCAGCACGGGGCTCCAGTGTGGCAATTTCCTCATCAAGTCTTGGCTCAGACAGTATCCCTCTAGCCCTCCAGGCCCCTCTGATCCCTCAGGCCCACCTGCCTTCGAGATCCAGTCAAAGCAGCTGGAGTCCCATCAGAGGAGGCAGCGGCTGGAGCAGAAACAGCAGGACCGTGACATCACACCCGCCTGCATTTTAGGCCTGACTCAACCAGGTGACCATAGTCAAGTCACTGTCCCTTTCTGAGCCTTCATTGTCTGCCTCCCAGTGGTTGTAACAGTGAGTTGAAATAATACACAGAGAGCAAGAAGGAAGTGTTCAGACACACCACTGAGCCCCCACACAGAGCCTCTCACCTGGAAGCTCCGGTGGACCCTCCCGCCCTGGTCCTGTCCAAAGGTTCAGGATCAGAGCGTCTCTGATGTAGAAAAGCCTAGAATCTTCTAGTCATGGAATGCGAACTGCTAAGCTGAGAGGTGCCTGGGAGTTTAAGGCACAAAACGCCACCATTGTCCTTCAGAGACCTGTCCCTTCCCACACTCAGCCCATGCAGTGTGAGTGAGGCTGAGCTTGGCCCAGCAGCAGGGGACCAACGTCCAGTTGATGGCCAACCCTTGTCCTGCAGTAAAAGCGGGGAGGGTGTCCCTGAGGAGACAGCCTCAGAGGGATCCCATGGGATGGGGCTGGAGGAGCTATCTCTGGATTTAGCAACAAGGAGGCCCTGGTGGGGGCTAAACCCATGCCCCCGGAAGGGTGGTAAGGAGAGCTGGAAGTAAGAACCCTTCCCTGGAGGTGGTTGGTGGGGAACAAAAGAGGCAGGAGTGGGCAGAGGCTGGTGTGATGGGCAGGATGGCAGGGCAGCAAGAGTGCTGGGGAGAGTGACCGAGGGGAGATCCAAGCACAGAGCCCAGAGACTCTGGCTCAGTAGTTACGGGTGGGAACAGAAATTCACCTTTAATTTGTGCCCCAGGTGGCTCTGATGCCACCAGCCAGTCCTCACATTTCGGATCCATGGGGCCAGATGAGACCCACGTGCTAGGTAGGTCTGATGCATTATGGGCCACTGTAGGTGCTGGGAAGTAGGTGGAAGGAAGGGAGGCCTGGACTTGGCTTCAGAGGCCTGAGTTTGAATCCCAGCTCAGCCACGAACCATATGATGACTATGGGCTAGTAACCTCTTGGAGATGCAGTTCCATCATTCTTAAAATGGGGACAGTAATAACACACTCCAGGAAGTAAGACAACATTGAGGGGTGTGGAGGAAAAGGCCAGGTGCCTAGGACTTCCCCAGATCCAGGGCAAAATCCCAAGACTGCTGGCTCCCTTGCACACTGGCATTCTGGGAGCTGGTCGAGGCGGCCCTGCACAGACATCAAATATCCAAACACAGAATTTTGTTTTTGTTTTTCACAAATTACCAAGAGGTGAGGGAGGTGGGAAGGTGAGCAGAGCCATAGTTAAAGGGAGAAATGTGTTCAGTTTTAGGCCTTTCTCTCTAATTCTTTATGCTTCTGCTACCACTTGCCTGTTAAGGGACCAGGAGCCAAGGACAGCCTGGTGGGAACCACCGGTGCGGCGCACAGCCAGCTTCCTGTGGACGAGGCCAAGTGTGTCCAAGACCCAGTCCTGTGGCCTCCAGTCAGTGAGAGACACGGTACTCGAGGTGAGGGGGACTTCCTGTCCCCATGCTTGCAGGGTTTTCCACGTGGACTCCTGCCTGCCTCAGGGCTCAGGAGGGAAAGGACACCCAAGGTCGCACGATGAGTGGGGCTCAAGCCAGAGCTGCCTACTTTCCCGCCTAACTCTGGCAACAAGAAGAGAGATGACAACAGGTTCCTGAGTCTTGGGCAGGCCCTGCTTCCAGGGCTTTCCATGCACTGTCCCGTTTAAACCCCATGCCAGCCCAGTGCGGTGTTATCACGTCACTCTCTAGATGAGGAGCTGCGATTCAGAGGGATAGAATCTTGCCCGAGGTCTCAGCACTGGATCAGTCTCACTGTCCTCGGGAGCAATGGACTTCATCACCTTTCATAAGCCCCCTAAGCGGCAGGCAGCGCGTGCACAGGCCCCACCGCGCGAGGTGGCATGGAGGTGCCCTTGTAGCCAGATCTCTGGCGACTCTGACCTTTCTTGGCCACCAGCAGGTACAGAGGGCCCTAGGGGAGGCCTTAGGGAGTGTGGTGTGCTGTCCCACAGTGCCCCCTGCAGTCCCACAGGCCAGGAAGCCTGAGTGTTGGCCCCCAGAAGGACCAATCGGGAGCCCATATCGCACCTGCTCCTGTGGACTGAGAGTTCCTCCTGGAGAGCAGACAGTAAATAAACACGGAGGCTAATGGGGGTCTCCTCTCACCTTCTCCCATTAGCATCTTAGACTTGGAGGAATACCAGGATCCCACGTGGGAAATTCTTCTTGCGTTTCAGGGCTTAGAACAAGCAGGTGTCTCCTAGTACGCCTGTCTGCATTTCTGTTAGTAAATGATGAGTCATAAAACCCTTCACATTTTCTCTTTTGCTATGACTGCCAGGGAGCTCGGCTAAATTTAGTGCTCAATTCTAGGAGAATCCTTTACCTGGGTTTGGGGTATAGCTATTTCTTTTCTTCATTATACTACATGTATTTTTTCTTCTTTATTTTTAAGGGTTCTGTTGTAGGTGTGTCTTAGGTGCCTCAAACATTTTTTTGAGAAAGCCACAGATTGGAATAAGAAATACGTGAATAAGATTCCCAGATTAGGCAGTGAGTAGGAAGGCGCTCCATATAGGATATGCAGACATGCCTCGTTTGACTGCGTTTTGCTTTATTGCATTTCACAGATATTGCAATTTTTTTTTCAAATTCAAGTTTGTGGCAACCCGTGCTATTTTTCCAACAGCATATGCTCACTTTGTGTCTCTGTGTCATATTTTGGTTATTCTAGCAATGTTTCCAATTGTCATTATTATTATATCTGTTGTGGTGACCTGTGATCATTCGTCTCTGATGCTACTATTGTAATTGTTTTGGGGCACCGCAAATCACACCCATATAAGATGGCAAACTTAATTGATAAATGTTATCTGTGTTCTGACTGGCCATTGTCCCATCTCTCTCTCCTCAGGCCTCTCTGTTCCCTGAGACACAACAATACATTGCAGTTAGGCAAATTAATAACCCTACAATGGTCTCTAAGTGCTCTAGTGAAAGGAAGAGTTTCATGTCTCTCACTTTAAATCAAAAGCTAGAAATGATTATGCTTAGTGAGGAAGGCATGTCGAAAGCTGAGACAGGCCAAAAGCTAGGCCTCTTGCATCAAACAGTCAGCCAAGTTTGAATAATGCAAACGAAAAGTTCTAAAAGGAAATTGAAAGTGCTACTCCAGTGGACACATGAATGATAAGAAAGCAAAACAGCCTTACTACTGACAGAAAGTTTTAGTGATCTGGATAGAAGATGAAACCAGCCACAGCATTCCCTTAAGCCAAAGCCTAATCCAGAGCAAGGCTCTAACTCTCTTCGATTCTAGGAAGGCTAAGACAGGTGAGAAAGCTGCAGAAGAAAAGTCTGAAGCTAGCAGAAGTTGGTTCATGAGGTTTAAGGAAAGTAGCTCTCTCCATAACATAAAAGTGCAAGGTGAAGCAGCAAATGCTGACAGAGAAGGAGAAGCTGCAGCAAGTTATCCAGAAGATCCAGCTAAGATCACTGATGAAAGTGACTACACCAAACAACAGATTTTCAATGCAGATTAAACAGTCTTCTATTGGAACAAGATGCCATCGAGGGTTTTCATAGCTAGAGAGAAGAAGTCAATGCCTGGCTTCAAAGCTTCAAAGGACAGGCTGACTCTCTGGTTAAGGGCTAATGCAGCTGGTGATTTTAAGTTGAAGCCAATAGTCATGATTCTGAAAGTCCTAGAGCCCTTAAGAATCAGACTAAATCTACTCTGCCTGTGCTCTAGAAATGGAACAACAAAGCCTGGATGATAGCACATCTGTTTAGAGTGTGGTTTACTCAATATTTTAAGCCCACTGTTGAGACCTACTGTTCGGAAAAAAGTGATTCCTTTCAAAATATTTTATTGCTCATTGACAATGCACCTGAGAGCTCTGATAGAGATGTACAAGGAGATGAATGTTGTTCTCCTGCCAGCTAACTCACTATCCATTCTGAAGCCCATGGACCAATGAGTCATTTTGACTTTAAAGTCATATTCTTTAAGAAATACATTTCATAAGGCTATAGCTTCCATAGATAGTGATTCCTCTGATCAATCTGTGCAAAGTCAATTGAAACCTTCTGGAAAGAATTTACCATTCTAGATGTCACTAAGAACATCTGTGATTCATGGGAGGAGGTCAAAATAGCAACTTTAACAGGAGTTTGAAAGGAGTTGATTCCAATTCTCATGAATGACTTTAATGGGTTCAAGGATCCAGTGGAGGAAGTCACTGCAGATGTGGTGAAAATAGCAAGAGAGCTAGAATTAGAAGTAGAGCCTAAAGATGTGACTGAATTGCTGCAATCTCATGATCAAACTTAAACACATGAGGAGTTGCTTCTTATGGATAAGCAAAGAAAGTGGTTTCTTGAGATGGAATATATTCCTGGTGAAGATGCTATAAACATTGTTAAAATGACAACAGAGGATTTAGAATATTCCATAAACTCAGCTGATAAAGCAGCAGCAGGGTTTGAGAGGACTGACTCCAGTTTTGAAAGAAGTTCTACTGTGGATGGAATGCTGTCAAACAGCATCACATGCTACAGAGAAATCTTTTGTGCAGAGGAGAGTCAATTGATGCAGCAAACTTCTTTGTTGTCTTACTTTACAAAATTGCTATGTCCACCCAACCTTCAGCAATCACCATGCTGATCAGTCAGCAGCCATCAACACTGAGGCAAGACCCTCTACCAGCAAAAAGATTATGACTCACTGAAGGCTCATATGATTGTTAGCATTTTAAAGCAATAAAGTATTTTTTAAAAAATTAAGATGTGTACTTTTTTAGACATAATGCTATTGCACAATTAATAGTGTACAATATAGTATAAATATAACTTTTATATGCTCTGAGAAACCAAAAAATATGTGACTTGCTTTATTGCGATATTTACTTTATTGCTGCAGTCTGGAACTAAGCCCACAATATCACAGAGGTATGCCTGTATAGGCCTCTCAAGGGGGCAGTTCAATGATCTCATCTGCAGTGACCCTGAACCGGATGTCTCTGTTGGTCACCAACAGTGATGGGAAGCTCACGAGGCCATTAATTCTGTCTTTGAACCGGTCTGAGAGACATGCATTTATTTCTCATGTAAGTCAACCTCCTGTCTCATTTTCCAGGCAATCACAGGTCTGCCCCTCTGGGGTCACCAGAAGACACCTGCTCCTCTTCCTTCCTTTGATGGCCCTGCCTATACCTGCAGATAAGCCTCAGGACATGCCCCTGAGACATCCTTCCTCAGGCTTCCTTCACCCTCTCTTCCTTGCACCATCTCCCCTGACTTGCTTCAGAATCTGCTTTTGTTTGTCACCCACTGTGTGTGGCTAAATGGATGGCACATTTTACCCTTTTTAATCTTCATAACCACCTTGGCCATAGGAGTATTTACATTTGTTGAGCTTCGCTGTCCTCTGCTATACAGTAATAATAGCATGCTCACCAGAGGTCAAGCACTTTACAAACATTATCTCATTTATCTTTAAAAGCTTCTCCAAGGAAGCCATTATTTTCTCCATTTTGCAGATTAAAAAACTGAGGTTCAGAGTAGTTAAGACGTGCAAAAATCTCTCACATAGCTCGAAAGTGTTAGGAGGGCTTTGAAACCAGGTCTCTCTGACTCCAAAACCACTATGCTGTTATTATTTCCACTTACAAATCTTTCTCACATCACCCCCAGGTAGTCCTGGGAGAAAGATGTTTATCTTCCCATTATGATGACAATAGGCACAGCCCTCTTCAGTTTATAGCATATCTTCATGTTTTGGATCTTATATGTACAACATACACACACACACACACACACACACACACACCAACTGGGCCATCAGCAGGACAGTCTTGATGGCTTCCATTTGGTAGATGAGAAAATGGAAGCTCCAACCTCCATGGAGGAGCTAGGAATGAAGTCCACTTGGAATTCACTAGGAAATTTCCCTCCTGTGCCCACTTGTGTGTTTGTATCGAGTTAAGGGTCCTGACTCCCAGTAGGTATGTACATGCATGCGTGTGTATGTGTGTGTGTGTGTGTGTGTGTTTGGAGGGAAGGGAATAAAAATGACTCAGGGAGGGTAATGAACACAACCCAAGTGGGACCACAGTTGACTGCCCACCTGCATCCCTCCAACGAATATTTACATCTTACTCCAGGCCTATACAGGGTACTTGGTACAGGGTGAGCAAAAACAGCCACATCTTCTAGGGGGAGGAGTAGGATAGGGGGACATTGACATTTATTAATTAACCATACAAGCAAATATGTACCTATGTGAGGTGACAGGGGCATCAAGGGGAACGCACAGGCATTTGGTGAGCCTTTAACAACAAGTCTTGAGGTTAGAGTGGCTTCCAGGAGGAAGTGACAATTGTGCAGAGGTTGGAAGGATGCATAAGAATCAACTACGGTAGTGCAAGGTGCAAGAAAGCACATTCTAGGCAGAGAGAAGGGGAGCGCTGCTCAGGTCTCATGTTCCTGACTCACCAGCAGCATCTGATGCCACTGATCCCTCCCTCCTTCTTCTTGTACTTCGTGGGACCACACAGCCTCTGGATTTTCTTCCTACCTCTCTGGCTGCTCCTTCTTGGTGTCCTTTGCCAACTCCTCTCCCCAGTCTCTAACTATCGGGGCACCCTGGAGCTCAGTCCTTGCTCCTCTTCTTCATCTACACTCACATCCTTAGTGGTTAACCCAGTTTTATGACTTAAAGTCCACCATCATTCAAATACCCATAAACAGCACACTCTCAAAGGCTTATCTGCAGCCCAGCCCTTCCCCTGAACTCAGGACTCCAGCATCCATCTCCCTGGCGTCTCCAGATGGAATTCTACCAGCTCTTTCAAACTTAACACGTCAACTGAACTCCTGTGCCACCCCCACCCCCTGCAGCCTCTCCATCTCATGAGAGAGTGTCTCCATCCTTCCAGGACATTCTTGCCAAAAACCTTGGAGTCATCCTTGACACATCTCTTTCTGTCACATCTCACATTTAATCTGTAAGGAAATCCTGGTGGCTCTGCTTGAAAAATAGACCTAGCATCTGAGCCCTTCCCATCACTGCTTTGACCACCCATGTCCCAGTCATCATCCTTTCCCCCAGGGGCATGGCGATAGACCAGTCTCTTAACTAGTCTAACAGGTTCCAACATTCCTGGTGCGCTAGGACTGTTTTCAACACAGCTTTTAAAATATGCATCTAACTGTGTCATTTCTCTGCTCAGAATCCTGCACTGGTGCCCTATTTCTCTCAGAGGAGAAGCAAAGGTCTTCTCAATGACTTGCAGATCCGACTTGATCTGGTCATCCATTATCTCCCCAAACTTCTTCCTACTACCATCGCCTTCACATCTGCCTCCTCAAACATGTTCCTCAAATATGCCAGACATACGCCTGCCTCCATGCTCTTGCACAGGCTGTTCCTTCTGCCTATAATGCCTTTCCCCAGGTGCCCCTATGGCTTATCCCTTCACTGCCTCATGGCACCCCAGTAGGGTGCTTCTGACCACCCTATTTCAAGTCTCAACCAACACTTCCAGTAAGGAAAATCTGGTTTTCCTTAATCTGCTGTTCCCCCCAGCACAGATCATCTAACATGCCATCTTTCCTCAGCTTTATCAAGGTATAATTTACGTACAAGAAAATAAGAAAATTGATGTTTAGAGTGGTTAAGATGTGCAAGAAAACCCCACATAGCTCAGAAGTGGCAGCAGGATCTGAAATGAGGTCTCTGTTGTAAGTATCCAGTTGGTTTTGTGTTGGCATTGACACTATCTAATTTACTTGGTGTTCATGTTTGTTGTTTGACTCTCTTCCCCCTCTAGAATGTAAGGTCCATGAAGTGGCTGAATCTGAGGGTCAGGGTGGCCCTGCCTCGAAGGCCCAGCCAAATACTCCAACTAGCAGGGGAAAGGAGGCCCCTTCCCCAGGAAATGGGGAGCACGAGCACAGCTTTTCTCTGTGGAAAGAAGGTCATGGACATGGGTCCTGTGTCCACTCGCCTCACTCCCTCTAGTTGCATAATGGGCACAATGGTTTACTCCCTGCAGCCTCCTTCAGAAGTGAGCCCCCGGCTGGTGCTCGCTGCCCCTTGTCAACATGGGCAGTCACTGATTCAATGATATCACATCTGCGTCTACACTGGCAACGTACACAATCGTTGACTTCAGAGTTGCATTTCCATGGGCACTGACCGCACTAACAGCAGATCTACACTGGTAAAAAGATAATCTCCATCCACGAATCTGTGACTCAGCTAGCCACAGACATGATCACTAATCATTCAGCTATGCTCTCATTGGCAACAGGCATCCTTGATCTTTGCAAAGAGTGTTTATTACACCGGCAGTGGGCACAGTGATTGAGAGCAGATCCGTATCTACACTGGCAATGAGTGCATTCATTGAAAGCAGACTCATGTCTACACTGGCAGCAGGCACAATCACTTTCAGCTCCTTGACAATGGGCACAGTCAGTGAACAAAGACCTGAATCTCCACCAGCCATGAACATGAGTGACGCATGTCATTCATGGAGAGTACGCACAAGGTCACAGAGTTCCTTTCCAGAGAGGGGTAGATACATCCTTCCCTCCCAGCAGGCAGGCCAGCTGAAGGCGCTCATGATGGAGTCCAACAGCCTGAGTCCTGTCTACAGGGCAGAACTGGCACTGGATTGTGGAATTCAAAACCTGGATGCGGGCACTGGAGTGGTGAATCTGGAATCTGGGCATCGGAATTGGAATCTGGGACACATGGTGAGGAGATGAGACCATGTCTATTCCCAGCGTCTTGAGATCACTCAAGGTGAGGAGAGACTCAGGCTGTGTGACTCCCATTGCCACCCGCCCCCTCCCCACCCCCCACGCCGGGGCCTGGCCCAGCCAGCCTGGGCTTAAAAAAGCACCAGGAAATGTCAGTTTCTTTTTGAAGAGGCGCAATGGGAGGAGATGGCCCAGGCAGTTTAGCGGCTGGTTTCTTCAAAGGTCGGGAACAGTGACAGGACCTTCAAATCCTGAAGCTTGTTTTGTACCCAGGCTAGAACCAAGCCCCTTCTCTGGCAGATGGAACCCTGCCTAGTGACGGCCAGAGGCCCCAGCCTGACTGACAGCTTAGCCAGGGATCTGACTGATGCGTGACTGCATGATTCCTGTGTCTGCCCAAGCCAGGACCAGGACTTGAGCAGCCTGAGCAGTCTCCAGGCTCCAGACTCCAGCTGCCCAGGTCTCAGGGGCTGCAGCTTGACCAGGCACCACCTGTTATGCTAGGCCACTGTGCTAGGATGGCTCAAGGTGGCAGCCCTGGGCTCCGGCCACTGACTGCTGACTGGCATGGGACAATGCCTGCTCCCTGTTGCCTCTCTGCACTGCCATTTATCCATCTGCAAAATGAGGGGTGTCCCAGACACTTTCGGGTTCCTGTTCTATCTCTGGAAACCCTGTGTTACCCACAAGAACATCTAGATCTTATCAGAGACACAGCCTGCATGCAAGTCAAGGGAGGGTGAATTCCTCCTGAGAGAAGAAAGCTCTGAGGACCTCCAGCCACCCATCTATGCAGCTTTCATTCACTTGTTCATTCATTCCATCATCAAATATCTACTGAATGCCTATTATGCACCAGGCACTACTTTTCACAACCATCTCCAGAAATAAGAGTGCAGAACTGGGCACACAGTAGGTACTCAACAGTAATGATGAAGGCAGCTACCACGTACTGACACATTCTGAGCCAGGCCTATTCTAAGCGCTCTGACATGCCCCCATCTCATTTACCTTTACACCACTGGTCCACACTGGTCCACACTGTGGCCACCACCCCAATTTTACAAAGAAGGAAACTGAGGCTCAGAGAGGTTAAGTTGCTCATGGTCATACAACTAGGAAGTGAGGGAGGTAGAATTTGAAACCCAATTTCGTCTGACACCGGAACACATGCACTTAACCACTCTACTGGCCCCCTAACAAACATGTATTGAATTAACGAGTAAATAAGTGATAAAGCTTTGCATTGGTGCAAGTATGCATTCATGTGTGTGCAAGGCCATGGGCTTGCACGAGGGTGGGGAGCCTGTGTGTGCAGATGTCTGTGTGTTTGCATGTGGAGCTTTTTTTATGGGAAGACGTTCCCTTGTTGTCTTAGTCTTGTGTGTGCTGGAGCTATACTTAGCTGCAGCCGTGACTGTAATGAGCAGTTAGCGGCACACCAGGCACTCTCATTGGGACCTGGTTTCCCAGGGAGATCGCCGGGCCAGTGTATGTGTGTAGGGGGGTGCAGCTTGGTGCTGGGGAATGCTAGATCAGGGCTTTGGAGGGAGCCTGGAGCTCACAGTGCTGTGCATTGTGCAAATGGAGAGACATCTCCAGCTTGAAGAATCTGCTCCAGGCCAGAAGCATCTAAGCATCCAGGCTCCACCAAGCTCAACATTGGCCACTTATGCCTGTGGTCCCTTCACTGGTCCATCAGGCAATTAGAACTAAAGGCTTGGAGTTCATGGCTAACGTCTGGGGGTTGATAGCAAAAAGTAGTAGGAAGATGGTCGATCCTGGTATACCTGAGCCAGGGTCTTCTGCGGCCTCAGGAGGGCCCCCCTCTTCAGCACCCACTCTGCAGCTGGTGAAGCTGCATTGCCTCCTTGAACACACCCTGCCTGAGCTATCAGAGGTTCTCACTCACCAAGGCTGGGGACATGAGGAGGAAGAGAGACCTCCCTACTCTGGAGCAGACTGAAACCACAGACTGTCTCGTACAACCTGGGGGTCAAAGGGCAATCTCCCACTCACTGACTGCCCTTCAGGCTTCGGCCAGAGGAAGGTCTGGAAAACCACAGGTCCTGAGGGCTTGCCAGCCACATGGCTCTGCCTGGAACTCTTTCCAGCCTGGTCCTGTTTCTCTGCCATTAGGGACTCTCACCTTTGAGAGTGGGCCAGTCTCTCAGCCCAGTCTCTGTCCCCAGCTCCCAGCTCTCTCACTCCACAAACACCACAAACTATCCCACCTCCTGCATCTGGCAATCCCACTTTCTGCACACATGTACTGGGTCACTCCGCCCAGCCTACTACCCTGAAGTCCATGCTTCCGAGTCCCATTGTCCAGGATGCGTTCATCCTGTGAGAGGTGGGACATCTGCTTTGAAGGCATGCAAGGAGAAACGTATCCTGGTCCTCCATCCATCCTTCTCATCCATTTGTTTACCCATCCACTGAGTCACCCAGCTGTGTCTGCTTCAATCCATATGTCCCTCCTTCCATCCATTCACCTGTATCCATCCACATATCCGTCTTTTTATCCATTCTTTCATCCATTCGTCCATTACTCATCTGTCCCTCCCACTACCTCATTTTTAACCATAGAACCACAGCATACCAGAGCCAGGAGGAACACTGGCATGGCTCTAGCTGAACTTCTTGATTTATTTTCAAAAGAGGACCTGGGATTGAATCCTCCTTCTACCACTTGCTAACTGAATGGTCTTGGACAAATAAATGAATCTCTCTGGGAGTCATTTTTCCCTCATCAATAAGAGGGGTGTACTACCTAACCCTTCCACCCCACAGGGTTGGTGTGGGGCACATGGCTTTAGCAAAGATCAATTGATTCCCTATTATATAACAGGCACTACTATTGCCTAAGCTGACCGTTGTCCTCCAAGAGGTTGTGGTTGAGTCTGAGAGACACAGAACCATAGGTCAGTGGATCAAGGGCCTTAAGTCAGACAGAAAAGGTTTTCTGGAAGCATGAAGGGCAGAGCAGGCTCTTCCAGGAGGTAGAGGGTGTCAGAAAAGGCTCTCTAAAGGAGGAGCCATCAGAGCTGGCCTAGCAGGATGCATCCATTTCAGAAATGCAGAGGAGGAGGAGTGGGCATTCTCAGTGGAGGCAACGGAATAAGCAAAGGCAGAGGGGCAGGGAGCCGGAGCACGTTGGCAATGGATCACGCACACTGGAGCCCAGGGTGACCTGGAATAACAGGGCGGGTGGGGCTCCCAAGGGTCACATCACAGGCTTTGGAAAGGGCTGGGGACATGGAAAGTCTCAGCAAGCCGGCACAAACCACTGTGATTCCTAAATTCCAGGCTTTTACTCCAATCCTCAGACTGCCAGACGGGAAAAAAATATCTGCTTGGTGACAGCCAGGCCTCGGGAGACACGATTCCTGCCGCCTAGAAGGGAAGCCAGCGCCTGGTATTTCTGACCTTTGTGCCTCTAAATATATCATTAGTGACGGTGGCTTCTGGCCCTGAGGTTGTGGGGCAACCGGCTGAGGCTTCTACAGCCTCCTTCCCTGCCTCTGTGGCTCAGCCAGGGCCTCCTTATACCCTGGAAAATCCAAACCCAGGACCGGCTGACAGTGGCACCCCAGGTCACCAGATCCAGCCCTTGGCAAGTGTCTCCCACGTGCCAGGCACAGTGCTGGGGCCTTTGCCCCTCTGAGACCCACCACAGCCTGTGAAGTACAAACTATCATCCCATTTTACACACGAGGAAACTAAGGCTCAGCCAGACACCACCCGCCTCAGTCCACACTGAGGCAGAGGAAGGATCAGAACCCAGGCCTGGCAAGGCCCAAAGGCCTGTGCCCTCTCCTCTAGCCTGTCCCCTCCCTACACTCCCCTTGCACTTGAGATGGTGGCCTCTTCCTGCACGTGGCACTGAGAACTGTATTTTCTCCCTAATGTTCTTTCTGCCTCTGGTCTGACGGATTCTCCTAACACACCTGAGAGGCTGGTGATGCCGTTATGCACACTTTATAGATGAAGAAGCTGAGCTCAAAAAGGCAAGACTGCTCCAGGTGTGGGGGCTGAACAGGGGTCGGGGCAGAACCACCCACGGCAGCTTGCAGGGAGCTCACTGCATAGCACTGGCCCTCAGCAGATGACAGCCACACACGTGGGTTTACAGGGCCCAGCCCCCTCCCCTCAGCCCAGGGCTCCAGGTCTCACTCCAGGTGGCCCAGCGGGTGGCTGTGTTCCTCACTGCTGCTCAGAGAGCCCCTGAGGCTGAGCATCAAACACTCATCTCTAAGTGGCGAGACACTGGCCCTGGCGGGTGGCTGTGGCCTGAGGTGTGTTCACTACCTTGCTCTGGCGATAAGGCCAAGGAAGTCATGTTCTTCTGCCCCACCACCTATGTGGGCAGAGAAGGTTCCCAGGGAGCCACCTGGCAGGGCTGGGTCCCCACCGAAGCCTCCCTTGTCAGGCATTAGATTCATATTCTCAGACCCTCCCAGGTGGGGTGAGGCGAGTGTCTGCAGAGCATCCTACAAAGATGCCTCATCTGCAAGAGGTGTGAGTGATCCTGGGCATCATGTGCGCACCAATGCGCGCAGTGCAGTGAGCCGGAGGGCCTTCTGTGACTTCTCTCATTGCCTTCTCACAGCAGCCCTTTGAAGTAGGGACTCTCGTTATCCCCTCTTTATAGCTGAGGTGACTGAGACTTACTAAGGTCACACAGCTAAGAACTAGCAGACCCAGGATTGGGCCCCGGTGGTCTGGCTCCAATGTGGCCTGTGCCCATGCCACTAGCCATCTTCTGCTGGCACACCTGCAGTGAGAACCCTGTGAGCACCACGGAGGCCTGTGTGACTGGAAAGAGCTCACACGATCTCTCCCCGGCAGGGCCCCTGACCCTCTGGCTCTCTCACCAACTTCTCTCCAGCCCCACACCCAGCTCAGAGAACTGCCTGTCGCCCAGCATGGTGGCAACCATGTATGGGAACCACCATCTCCTGCTGGGTACCGCTGGCCTTCAGGAAGAGGACAGAGGCCCCTCATTACGGCCAGGCAGGAGCCTCCTTCATGCAGGCCCACCCTGTGCAGGCCCCTGTGGCTGCAGGAGGGGAGCAGAGGGCAGTGCGAACTGAGCTCGGCCTTGCCCTGGGCTGGAACACTCAGGGAACCCATGGGGCAGGCCCCGGCAGGAGCAGACGCCACTGTCAGGAGCCAGTGGGGTTCTGGGTAGCTTGACTCTTTCTTTGCATGTTTTAGGGGTGGGTTTTTCTTTCTTTTTAAAATTCTTTTATTTTAGATGTAAGGGGTACATGTGCTTGTTTGTTACATGGGCGTTACATGCATAATGGTGGGTATGGGGGCGCCCAGTGTGCCCATCACTCAAATATTGGACATTGCACCTAGTAGGTAATTTTTCAACTGTCATCCCCCTCCTAGCCTCCCTTCTTTGGAGTCCCCAGAGTCCATTTTCTCCATCTTTCTGTCTGTGTGGAACGAGCACCACCCCTTCTGATATACCACTGTCCTTTAGCTCCGAGCCCAGCCCCAGCTACACCTCCTCACTGCACCTTGAACCCTGGGCACACAGCTGCTCAGGGCTTTTGCACATCTCACTTCCTCTGCTCCCCAGATGTCATGTGGCCTCCTTCCTCACCTTCTTCAATCTTTGCTGAAATATGACCTGTGCTCACAGTGAGCTCTTCCCTGCCACACAAGTTAAAACTGCCCACTCCAGCGTGCCCTGGGCTCCTGCCTCTGTCACATCCTGCCTAGCTAGAATATAAGAACTTGAGGGCAGGGATTTTTGGTGGTCTTGTTGTTTGCCCTGTTCCCAGCTTCTGAAGCAGCACCTGTCACATAGTAGATGCTCAATAAATACTTGTTGGCTGGATGGATGAATTGGTGCTGACAGCAGCCCCTGGCAGGGAAATGGCTCACAGACTGTGCTTGTGTGCAAAGTGGGAGTGTGGGGAGAGGAGTTGTGTACTTTCTGTGCTGCACTGGGGAAGGAAGAGGTGAGGTGAGTGGCATCGTGAGCAGGGGTGCCAGAGCCAGGCTGCCAGGCCAACAGGGAAGGGCTGGGGCTGGCCAGGGTGGAAGGGGCATCCAACGCCCTGCAGAGGCTCAAGAGAAAGCTTCATTTTGCTGCCATGGCTCACACTGAGGCAGCATCTGCTGGCTCCTGAGCCCCCCTGAGCTCAGCTGTCTGGGGCTGCCCCAGCTAATATTAGCTCATCCCGACCCAGGCTGGCGACGGCCTGGCGGAGCAGCCCAGCTTCAGAGTGGGCACCGCCCATGGGCACCCAACAGGAGCCCCCGGCCTTAGCCCCCAGGTTCCTCCCCTGTGCCTGAGCAACCCCTTTAAAAAGGAGATGTTCCAATGACCTGAGCTGTAAAGCATGGCCTCCGCCCGCCAGCCCTACCATACTGGCACACTTGTAGGCATCTGAGGTCCCTGTGCTCGGCTCCCAACCAAGGCCTGATGTCAGCGGCCCTCCCTCCCTCTCCCCTGATAGGCGGAAGTTCCATCATCCTCTCGCTCATACCCTGACACACCTGTGGATGGAGGAAGAGCAGGGACAAGTGGCCCATGACCACAGATGGGGAGACCGAGGCCCGCAGGGGCTGTGACCTGCCCAGGACACACAGGGAGCTCAGGAGAACCAGTGAGAATCCATGCCTGACTCCCAGGGTGACACCTCTGAAGTCTGCCCCTGGGAGACAGACTGGAAGAAGGGGCCCCAGGGGCCACGGTAGGTGAGGTGACCCCTAGGAGAAGCATTTGGCAGTAGAGCCAGCTGCTAAAAGGAGGAAACAGGTGGGTAACAGGTGATGATTTGAATCTTGCAGGACCAAAAGCTGGTAAAAAGATGATGGAATGCACAACAATTAAGCACTTACTATGTTCTGGGTTCTGGGCTAAGGGCTTAACACATTGGATCCTCCCAACTTCCCTATGAGTCAGGTGCTATTAATATCCCTCTTTGGAGGCACAGACAGGTTAGGAAACTTATCCAAGGTCACACAGCTGGAAGGCAGTGGGACTGGGATTCGATCGAAGGCCTCATGGTTCAAGGGGCTATGCTCTTAGCAGAGAAAGGGGCTCCAGGTCATACTCTCAAAATTATGTAGCCAGGAAGCAGTGCGGGGTGGGGAGACACAAAGTCCATACACTTTCTACTGAACGCAGAAGCAGGCCCAAAGCAGGGGATTTGGGACAGAAACCATCCTAGACTTTGGAGGGGAGAAGTTCATTTTGAAAACCAGTGACTAATGCCTAGAACTTTCCACAAGCACAGCTACAGAGGAAAGGGGACAAGGAGGGGACAGGGAAGGGAAGACATGGAAGGAGATGGGGAAGGAGAGGTAGGAAAAGAGCCTGGCTGGCCTTCGGGAGGAACAGTGTCCAGGAGAAGTCAGACTCGGGGGTTGGGCTGGACCAAGCGGGACCTGGGAACTTGCGCATCTCGGTTTTGGAAAACAGCTTTGTGGCCTTGAAGCTGTGGTTGTGGATGGTGGCTGGGCTGATGCAGCGCAGAGAAGGAGTTTGAAAAGACAGAGGGTTAAGCTGTGAAGAGTTTCATCTGGGCCTGTGTGGTGACAGCAGCAGGTGGGCCCCTGCCTGGACTGGGATTTGGACCCCCTACTAGCGCTGCCCCAGCCTTTGCCTGTTCATCGCTACTCCAGGCTCAGGGGATGGAAGGATTGTGCTCCCACGTGAGGCCAGAAAGGAAGGCTCAGCTAGGAACAGGCTCAAATGCAGGATACCCATGTTTGCCCTCGGCCTTGAACCCCACTTGCTTATTCTTTCTTTCAGTAAATATCTATTTAGCACTCACTATGTACCAGGCCCTACTCTAGCTTCTAGAGATACAGCAATTGGAAAAAGAGACAAAAATCCCTACCCTCATGGACTGTACAGTCTAGTGGGGAAACAGACAATAAACAAGGCAAACGAGTAAACTATATAGTACTTTAGATGGTGGTAAATGCCAAGGAGAAAAGAGCAAAGCACGAAGTGGGGAAGGGGCCAGAGGAGTGTCGTCTGGACTGATGATGTCTGAGTATAGACCTGGAGGGGGTGTGAAAGCTGATACCCAAGGGAAAAGCATGCCAGGTGGAGGGACCAGCGCAGCGCAGGTCCTGAGGCAGAAGCATGGGCAGCGCTGGGGAGGAAAGCCATGGAGGCTGGGGGAGGGAGGGAGAGAGAAGCAGACAGCAGAGGCAGATGCTGGGTGTGGGGCACTCAAGTGAATCCTGCACCCTCTGAGGAAGCCCACAGCCCAGCGTGAGATGGAGCAGAGGGCTGACTTGGTTGAATAGCACTTGCTTTGCCAGGATGGCCCTGGCTGCCCTGAGAGAAGGGCGGGGCAGAGGCAGCTGGGGCTGAGAGAAGAACTCAGGCAAGAGAAGGCAGGGGCTTCCACCAGGAGGTAGCCATGGAGGGGTGCGATGCCGTCAGATTCCGAGTGTATTTGAAACGTGAAGACAACAGGGTTGGTTGATGTCTGAGAGAGAGAGGAGTCCAGGATGACTCCCAAGGCCTACCAGTGGGAGCCACTGGATGGATGCGGTGGCCATGGCTGTGATGGGGCCTCACCCCAGGCCCAGTCCCTCTGCCATCGAAGCCTTGGCCTCAGGAAGGACTGGCTTGCTTGTGACACTCTGCCAACCCGCACACACCCATCTAGCCCTCTGTGTCCTGAGGCTGGCCCTCGACTGGAGCCGCTGCCTGCATCAGCACTTCCCAGACTCCAGGGTGCATGAATCATCCGGGGAGTGAAAATGCAGATTCTGAATCGGTTTCAGGGCTGGCGGTGAGGCCTGAAAGGCTTCATGTCTAACAAGTGTCCATATGGTGTTGCTGTTGGTCAGATGACCACACCTTGAGTGGAAGGAGCCCACACCTCTCAGGCCCCACTGCAGCGATGCACCCTCACTCAGCAGCGACCTCAGCGATGCTGAGGGGTGAAGGGAACGTTCTCCTGCTCCCCGATCTAAGAATAGAGTTTCTCAGGAGTATGAACTTTAAGCATCTCAGGTAATGCTGAGGGTCAGGCATGGGTGGGAGTCCTCCAGCAGCCATCCCTCCATCCCCCATAGCAGCCATCGCAAACACCCTTACTTAGCCCTGGCCCCGCCAACATGGCACCCATCCTCTGCACCCCTCCCCACAGCAGCCCTACACCATAGAAGTTGGCCCCATCGCCCCTGCTCCAGACCCCACAGCCTGGCACACAGTAGCTCCGAGTGGGCCTTTCTGCAGCTCCCTGAGGGCAGGAAGCCAAGAGAAGGGCCTGGAGAAGTGGGCAACAGGTGGTGTCCATAGGCCTGAGCAAGCACCCACAAAAGAGGTGATCCCCCCAGGTCTGGGCCTGCCAGAGGGCTGGGGAGCCCGTCAGGCAGGGGCATGATCACTATGCCTTGAATGAATGACTGAGGACAGGATGAGGCAGGCTGAACGAATGTAGGAGGAAGCTTTTTAGACCCCCTCCCCTTGGGTTCCTGCCTGCTTTAGGCCAGGACCTTTGTCAGGATTGCTCACACGAGTCCTGGGGAGGAGCTGGGCTGGGAGAGGGAAGGAGAAATAGGGGAGGACTTGTTTGGTTCCCCCAGCTCCTCTGGGAAGCTGAAGCCTAGAATTCTTGGACTCCCAGAATGTTAGAGTTGGGAAGAGCCTTAGTGGTCACTTAAAATGACCTCTGTATTTTACAGCTGGAAAAACTGCAGCACGAAGGGGTGGCAGGAGGAAGGGGTGACAGGACTTGCTCAAGGTAGCCCAGTTGGTTTCGAGGCCTGGCTAGATTCCTCTCTAATCCAGGTGTCTGATGCCTGCAACCTGGGTCTTGTCTGTGCTCTCATCTCTCCACACACCTGGGCTGATCCCTAATCCTGAGGGCCTGCCTGTCCCCAGCCCCCAGTCTCCAGAACTGACCCACACGCCACCAGCTCAGATCTCACAAACTGGGTGCCTCAGTGCCCAACGCATACCCCTCACTCCCAAAAAAATGAGGTCAGTGAGGGCAGGAGCAGCCAGGCTAAGTGTGAGGAACCTTGAGGGATGGACTTTCCCATTCAGCAAAAAGCAGGGAGGACACCGAAGTGAGGGGAATAGATGACCAAAACCCCAGAGGTTAAAATGAGGGCTGCCGATGAGGACCATGGAGGAGGCTGGTGGAAGGGAGCTGCAGGAGCAATGGCTGGGTTCCACGGCAGAAGGCCTCGGAGGGCCGAGCTGAGGGGCAGCCAGCGTTCCCACCATGTGTCACCCTGCACAGGGAGCTTCTGATCCTCCCAATCCTCCTGCCATTTCTCTTCAGGCCATATGGAGTCCCAGGGCCTGCATGGATGGGAGTGGGAGGACAACTGAGGCATTGTCACGAAACCTTCTTCCTTGGGACTGATAGAGCACCCTCTTAGCTCCATGGCCTGGCCTGGCCAGGCAGGGCCCTCACCTGCCATTACCCAGGGGCCGGAACTTGCTGACAGGTTCTGGATAGGTTGTTGGGAAAGAGTGGTTGGTCAGGAGGAAGAGACCCAGATGGAAATTCAAGCCTGGGGCACAGCAAGTCACAGGCCTCACCATCCCTGGAACAGGGACAGGAGGCAGTGCTGTGTAATGGTTACAGATAGAGCTCCAGGGTCAGACAGACTGAGGTCCAACTGCTGGCTCCACCGCTCGTGAGCTAAGTGACCTTGGGTAAGTTACTTAACTTCATTGAGCCTCTGCAGCTTTGTCTGTGTCACTGGTGTGGCAGTATAGTGCAGTCTTGCAAGTCTTGGGAGAATTATTAATAAATGAGGATATATAAATCAAATCCTTAAGACAGTGTCTGACACTGTGTGATTCGAGAAAGGAAGGGGGTTCTGGAAAATCCTGCTTGGGAATCCTAAGGATTTGGGTCAAGTCTGGGTTGGCTGACCTGAGAAGGTCTCAATCAGCTGTACTGTGTCCTTGGAGTGCAGGTATCTGTTTATTCCACCTCCCCCAGGAAGGAAATTAATGGGAGTAGATAAGAGAAGAACAGCATGTCCAGGTGGGGTTTGGTGTTCTCGTAAAATTGAGAGCCAAAAGAAATTCAGATGGTCAGGCCCTGGGACCAGAGGCCTAGGCTGTGAGTTTGAGTCTCACTGATTCCCTGTGTGGTCTTGAGCAAGTAGCTTTCCCTCTCTGAGCCTGTTTATTTTCACTGGATGAAAATATTGACTAGAGGTAGCCTGGGTGCGCCCATTCCCTGCAATAGTCCCATGCATATGTGAAGTGGTCCCTACCACCCAAATGGTTCCCCTGAACAAGGACTGGACAGCAAAGCACCCCTGCAGCCTGTCAGGCCCTCCTTTTCCTCTAAGCTTGCATCTAGCGGTGAGGAGCTCAGGCTGGGGTGGTGGCCAGGCTGGGCCCGCAGCTGATGGGAGGCAGTGGCTCAAGGCCCTGACCTTTTGGTCCAGAGCGAATCCCCTGGTCATGAGACCGCTCAGAATAGCTAGAGGCACTATATTCAGCTGTCGTGGAGGCCTTGAGATCCCCAGCCCAGGCAGTGGACCCTGGAATGAGCCCCCGCTGAACCCCCTCCCCCACCTCTGAGACAACCCCCACCTTGCTCCTTGAGAGACTCCAGCCAATCCCCTCCAAAGCTTCTGGCAGAGGCCAGGCCTCCTGCTCAGAGTCAAGGAGCACAGACTCCAAACGCTCTGAGGCAATGTGACACGAAGCACCTGCGAGCCAATAGTCAGGAGACAGGAGTTTCCGAGCCAGCCCTCAGCTAACCCACTCACAAGGGGCCTCAGGTAGCACACTCATCTCTGGACCTCAATTTCCTCATCTGTCATAATAACGGCTGCCATTCTACAGAGTATGCCAGAGGCTTACAGTATAGAGGAGAGATGAGCCCAAATCAAGCAAGGATGCTAATGAACATTTTATTACAAATCAGAGAGCTTCTCTCCCAGGAAGGGCCCTGGTTCTGACTTCAACCCAGCCTGGGGGCCCGGGAAAGCATCACTGAGGAGCTGCTGTTTGAGGTGGGGTGTGGGGGATAAAGAGGGGTGAGCCAGAGGAAAGAGTGCTCCAGAGGGCAGGGTATGTGCAAAGGCCCTGAGGCAGGAGAACCTGGCACATGCAAGAAGCTGAAACGAGGCCGGGTAGTTGGGGCTTGTTAAGCGATGGGGACAGTCAGGCCAGAGGAGACTGGAGGGACAAGCAGGGCCTGAGAGGCCACGCTATGGGCTATGGGCCAGCGAAGCACTGAAGGGTTCTAAGCAGGCTCGGGTGATCTGACAGGTCTGTGAGTTGAAAAGACCCCTGCGGTTGCCAGGTGGAGGATAAACTGAGCAGCCAGGGGCTGGAGGTGGGAGAGCAGCTTGGGGGCTGCTGGGGAGGTGGGCCTGAGGGGAACCATGGCGGCTTGAACCAGGATGGTGAACATGGAGGTGGAGGGAGAGGAGAGAGTCTACAGGAAGGGAAATGATAATACAACCAACAGTAGTAATAATAGTAGCCAACATTTATTGAGCACTTACTGTATGCCAGACCCTGTGGCTTGGGGCTATCCAAGCATTATCTCAGTTATCTTCATACCAACCCCATGAGGTCGGTTCTATCATTATTTCCATTTAGCGGTGAAGGGGCTGCAGGGCTCTGACCAGGAGGCGCTTGGTTTATGATTTTCACTACTGGGAGGGGGTTGGGGAGAGCTGGAGGAACCATTCAAAGACCTGAGAACCCCGCACAAGGATCATGGGAAGCAGGGGCACACTGTGGTGGAGGGCCCTTGGGGAGGCTGGGAGGGGAGCACACCCAGCCCCTTCTCCACTGCTCATGGGTCTCCTTCATACGGTACCATGACTCCAAGTGGGGCCCTGGCCTGGGGGAGTGGGCTCTGAGGTAAGGGGGTGCACTGCCTAGAATCCCCTGATAACAGCTCTGTCCCCCAGCCCTCCGCATGCCAAGCCACGACTCCAAGAGCCCTGTGTCAGCTGGGACCCAAGGGAGGAAGAGAAGCCTCTGGTTGGGGGTTTCATTCCTGCCACCAGGTAAATTTCCTTCCCAGGGAGCTGATGGGGAACCAGTTTTTATCAAGTTCCAAAGAGACAGTGACGGGACAGAGAGACAGACACAGGACAAGGGTCAGAGCAGAGGCAGGTAGCTGGGTGGATGGAGGTGGGGCTTCCCCAGCTTGGGGGCCATTGGCACTATTTTGGCATTTGGAAGGTCAAATGACTCAGGAACAGATGTTAACACACACACACACACACACACACACACAGGACACTCTGGCCTGCAGCACAAGGACCACCACTGGCCCTGATGGGACACAACAATGTCCCTGATGATGACATGCAAATCAGAGACTAAAGCTGAGAGCCTCAGACCTGAGCTGGCCCCCAAGGAAGACAGGAGGGCAGGTTTCAAACCAGGCAGCCCCAACACTCCCCTGCCTGCTCTCACACCTCTATGACCCCCTGCCCTCTGCCTGGTTCATTCCTCCCTGCCCCTCAAAGCTTGCCCCAGCATCACCTCCTCTGGGGCAGTTCTTATTCTCATGGGCCCAGGAAGTCCCTTCATAGCCTTTCCAAACTGTACCATCATCATCATTGTCTTGTGTGTGTCAGGGGCACCACCTCCCACCCCAGAACACACGTGGAGCTCATCCCATCCCAGCTCGTCCCCCCAACCCCTCATGCCCTCAGGCTGGTGCCCAGAGCACAGGAGAGGGGACCAGGGGAGCAGCTGCCCCAGCTAGCACTGTTGCCCCTCAGGAACTCAGATGGGCCCTTCCACCCCGACTACGCAGCCCCTGTCTCCAGGGCCAGCACCAAGGCCCAGGGTAGGTGGCAGCTCCTCAGGGAAAGGTGACCTCACCACCCTTCCCACACACTGACAGTGGCCTGGGCAGAACAGCATCTCTATTGAGGATAGGAAATGCCCTCAATTAGGCCACTCCAGAGTCCCAGAGACTGAGGCAGTGGGCACGAGGCAGCTCTGGAATCTCATCTTCCTCAAGCACACATACACCCGGGATGCACAGGACCTTTCTCTCACATATACACAGCACACTGACACACACGTGGGGTCTCACACACACGCCACACACACTGTCACACACACGATCTCACACACAGTCTCTGTCTTACACACGCCCTCACATACACACAGTGTGTCACACACAGGGACCCCCACCCCACACAGCCTCCTGCCTTATGTGTACACACATGTACACACACACACACAGCCTCACACATGAGCTCCACATATACAGTTTCACACTTGCCACACACAGCCACACACTCATGCAGACACGCTCACCTTGACTCTCATGCACTCCTCAAACCTCACACACAGCATCTCTCTTACACATGCAGTCTCTCTTCCTTATACACACTCTCTCCCACACAGTCTCATTCTCACACACGCACAGTCCATCCAAAACACAGAATCCACCTCTCTCTCACACACACAACCCCTGACACAAGGACTCATGAAGCTCACACAGAGTCACAGTCTCACCACACACACACACACACGCACACACACCCTGAGTCTCACATTTTTAATCTCACGCACACAAGTCTCTCACACACCATCTCTTTCACACAGAGCCTGTCTCACATATACAGCCTTTCCTTCATACACATATGCAATATCACACACAACATACTGGTCTAAATCTAGAATAACGACTTGAGTCCCGACCCGCCGGTGTGAGGAGGCGCGGGGGAGGGTAAACAAAGGTGACAGCAGAGGCGGCAGAGCAAAGACAGAGGGGGAGGAGGGCGGGCAGGCGGCTGGTCTCTGCGCAGATGAGCTGCAGAGAGGCAGCGCAATGCAGCTAGGCCAGCCAGGCCGCAGGCAGGAAGCCGGGGTTCTAATCCCGCTTTGCCCTCCTCAGCTCCTGAGTGCCCTTGGGCAGGTCCCTCTCCCTACGGGCCTCAGTGTCCTCAACTGTTCCCCGAGGGAGCTGGAAGGGACCACAACCCTCCTCGGAGGCCACTGGGGAGAGAAGGTGGCTCAGACAGGCTGAAGGGGAGCACCCACCAGCACCCACTCCTATCCCAGTACCGCCTCGCCCCGACCACCGGATGCCCACTCTTTTCCCTCAGAGTCCACTCTTCAATGAGTATTCACTTCAGAGATTTTTTTCAAGACTTTTCTGTATGGTTTTGCACACCAATAGAACCTCAAACCACACTAGCTGGCCCATTTGTCTGCCTCGGGTGAAGGCCACCCGCAGCCTAGAAATGTCCAGTGGGAGGAGAGGGCCAAGGGAGGGGGTTTGAATATGCTCCACTGCCCCCTGCCTGCCCTGAAACTCGGGACACTGATCAGAGCCCCAACACTGAGTGCAAGGGGTAGGGCTGGGGGACCCAGCTCTTGCTTGGGAGTCAGGAGACTGGGCCTAACCCTTGCTTCTGGGGCCAAAGTTGGTGGGGGAGCTGCTGTCCAAGGTCAAGTGTGGGCTGAATGGGCAGCTGCTGTAACCCAGGCCTCTGCCCACCCCCACCCCAACATGCACTGGTTCAACCTCCCATCCCCCTCCTCCAGCCCCTCCCCACAGCTCAGCCACAGCCTCCAGTTACATAACCCTCTAGCTGTAGTGGCCTCTGACAGGAAAGGGAAGGGGAGGGAAGCCCTCTGAGGGTCCCAGTCCACTTTGGGGAAAGGCAGGAGCTGGTAGCTAGCCCAGGGGAGGATAGGGTCCCAGGAGAATTGAGTTCTAGTCCTTCTTGGCCTCTTGCTCCCTGGGTGACCTTGGTCAGGGTCCTCAGTGGCAAAACACGGGCCTGGCTCTCTCCCTGTTGCCTCCCCTCATAAACAGAGTTGTTCTAGAATTCAAGGTATCAGACTGACCCACTATCCACTCCCCACATGCCATACTGTGTTTGATCTCAGTTAACAGATCTACCAGGTCTGTGCCTAAACATAGATTTTCTCTGCCCATGGGCACTTGAGGGCCCCCCAAGTCTCCTCCTTCCACTCTCCTCTGCAGCTTCCTAGCCCTCTCCCCTGGCTCTGGCTTAGGCTCCAGTGGGCAGGAGGGGAGAGATGCAAAGTAAAAGACAGCAGGGCAGAGGCAGTGCTTTGCCTGGTAGGGGCTGAGGGCAGCTCATGGATGCAGGAGGGGCTCTCCTTTAACTTCTCCACTCTACCCTTCCCCTATAGGCCTTAGGGTCTATCTTCAGGCCTCTAAGGACAGAGCCCAGTGAAGGCTGGGAGTGCCTCTTCCAGGGTGGGTGCTGTTACCAGTTCCTCGTTTTGGGCTCAGTCACTTATGGTCCAGCAGCAGCAAAGCCCTTGAGAGTTCACCAGGCCCCCTCCCCCATTTTACAGGTGAGGAAACTGATCCAGAGAGGCCATCTGCATCTGAGGGACCAAGGTCAGCAGCAGCGTGTCTTTTTTTCCTGGAAACAAGCGGGTATGGCTAAAGGGGAGTGGCCCATGAAGACACACCCACCTCTCACACACCTTCTCCTTGTAGGTTCCCCCTTAAGGACTCCCTCTCCCCACCACCTGATGTCCCAGAGGAAGCACTGGCATAAGCCCAGTGACCCACTCCAACACCCTCCCCTTTCGACAAGGAAGGGCAGGCTGTGATCTCAGGATCAGGGGCTCAGAGGGACCACCCCTACCCTACAGCCCAGCCCTCCACCAACTTCCAAGTCATGGAGATTAGCCATGGAGATGCCCTCCTCAAAATTGCTGGAGGCTGCTTCCTGAGGAGGGGGCGGCTGTCTCAAGCAGCCCAGCAGGCCTCAGGCCTTTTTGGGGGACCATGGCTGGCTCCAGATGCCCCTTTACCTGGACAGGAGGAAGGGCTCCCAGCTTCCCTTCCCACACTAAAATCTCCAGGGCAGTTCATACTTTGACAGTGCACCTCTGCAAAGACACAAATGTGCACGGGCAATCGCTCATGCACACTCAAACATACACACATGCTCACGCATTCCCACTCCACACTTTACCCACCCAAATACACTCCACCACACTTACAGAAATCTGCACACACAATCTACTCATACACACAAACACACCCATTCATACTCATACATATTAAACTTGGCAACACACAGACTGACATACATAGAAAACCAGAACCCCGGCAGACACCCTTTCTCTCTTACCCTGGTATGTGCACACATGCGCACACACCCCCTTTCGATTCTGAACTCCCTAGGCGCCAGTTCTGCGGTCCACCCCTGCCCGCGGGGAGGCACAGGACGCTGCCTTCCCGCCCCGCTCTTCTGATGGGTAAGTTGTCACTTACCCGCGCGTAGCGGGACGAGTAAGGGTCCTCGAAGAGCGCCCAGATGCGCGGCTGCCAGCGGCGCCAAAAGCCGCCAGGCCGGCCATCGGGGGAGTCACTGAGCGCCAGGCGCTTGGTCATCTCCAGCTCGTCCTCGCCGTCGCCCGAGTCACCGGGGCCCTCGGCGTCCGCGTCGTCGGCGCTGTTGTCCAGGGGCGCGCCGCCGAAGCTGTCCAGCGCCTCCTCGGCGTCGCGGTGCTGGCGGTACGTCATCCAGCAGCAGGGCTCCACGTCGGTCTCGTCGATGCCCCAGAAGGCCAGCTCCTCCTCGTAGAGCGGCCCGCACACGTCGGCCGGGCAGTGCAGCTTGCCCGTGCGGTAGTAGTTCAGGATGTGCGCGAAGACGCCGGGGTGGCGGTCGAAGAAGAACTCGTCTGCACGCGGGTCATAGTCGAAGTGGCTGTGGGCGTCGGGCTCCGCCAGCCAGGCGAGCCGCGTGCCGGGCAGCGTGCGCAGGGTCGAGCGGTACGTCTGGTGGCGCGTGCCACCCACGTTGATCACGATGCGCTCGCTCTCGTCCCCTTGGCCCATCGCGGCGCCCCCTTAGGCATGGCGCGGCCCAGCGACACCCATGGGAGCGGCCGCCAGGGGGAGTTGGCGCCGGGGAGGGGGGCGCGCGGCCTCTTCCCCCCTCCCCCCAGCCGTCGGGGGGAACAGAGGTCCGCGGCTCTGGCCACCCCAACGAGCGAGCCAAGCCTCTCTGGGCGCTTTCCGTCGGGTGCGGGTCCAGGGGAGTGTGCAGGATCCCAAGGGTCTCTAGGCGCCAGATGTGGGAGGGAGCTGGTCCGGCAGCGGAGGAGGCAAAGGAGGAAAGAAGGCAGGGAGAAAGGGAGGGAGAGAGGGAGGGGGAAAGAGGGAGAGGGGCGGGCTCAGCGGTGAGACCCCGGAGGAGGGGAAAGAGGGTTGGGGGGCCGGTCTCCCGTTCCCATCTCCGCGGGAAAATGGAGAAATAGGCACAAAGCTTTTGGGGGGAAGGTCAGCCGCTCCTAGGGCCGGACTAGAGGCCAGCCCCCGGGAGGGGGAGGGGAGGAGACCGGGCCGGGAAATTCGCGCTCCTCTGTGCGGTGGTCGCCGCGGCGCGCTCTCGGCGCGGGGGAGATGGATGCCGCCTGCCTTCTTCCCTGCGTGGCCGGGCTGCAGCTCGGGACGCAGGGCGGGCTCCGGCCCCCTCCCTCTCTCCTTGCTTGGCTGCCTGCTCCCCCCGGCGGCGGGCCCGCCTGCCTGCCCGCCCTCCTCGTTCTTTCTCCCCGCCTCCTGGAGATGGCGGGCCCCCTGGGCAGGGGCACCCGGGGTGTTTCTCGTGCGGCTAACGCCGAGCCCTGCTCTCGGTGCGCCCGGGCTCCAGCTGGGGTTCCGCTGGGCTGCGCTGGGACTCGGGCTCCCGCGGCGGTGCTGAAGGGACAGCTCCCGGCGGTCGCGGAGCTGCGCGGGGCCAGGCGGGGGTTCTCCCGGCTAGGTTTGGTTTGCGGGGCCGGCGGGCACTGGCTCCGGTGCCTCTGCGCCCCGCACTCTGCTCCTCGCTTCGGGCAGGCGGTGGGCGCTGCCGGCCGAGACGAGGGGCTGCGGAGGTCGGGCGGGGAGGCGGGGGTGGCGGGTCCGGGTGCGGCGAGGTGAGGCCGGCGAGGCCGGTGAGGCGAGGCGCGGAGCGGCCGCCGCCGCCGCCGCGACGCTGCTGCCGCCCGGGCTGCTGCTCCGCTAGCTGCTCGCCCGTCGCCTGCTCGCTCGCGCGGTCCGCGTCCAGCCCGCCGCTCTCCGGACACGGGCACACGGCGCGCGCAGCCGCACTCGCCCCCGGAGGAAGGCGCCGCGCTGGGTCCTAAAAAGCCCTGATTCCGCGCCCCTCTCCCAGCACCGCACCGAGCCCGGCCTCCTTCAACCTCGGCGCTGGGGGCGCCCGCCCCGCGAGGCTCCTGCTGCTCCCGGGGGACCCGCCCACGACCCGCCCTCGGGGAACGCCACTCCAGCGGCGGGGGCTCCGAGAGACGTCTGGGCCCGCGCCCCCGGGTCAGACTGAGGTGAGAAGGGCGTTGGCACCCTCCCCTCGCCTTCCAAACCAGGGACCATCTGATCCCTGGTGAGACAAAACTCTCCGGAGTTTTGTCATCAGAGACACCCTGGCCCGGACCAGTGCTGACCGCTCCAAGGAATCCTCTAATACCGACCCTTCCTGCGGAACCTGGAGGCCCCATGTTCCTTCCATGGGTAATATCTTGCATGGACCCCAACACACACACACACACACACACACACACACACACACACACACCACGTTATTCTCTACACCCTCCACTAACAATCAGTCCTGGACCCCTATTAACCCCTTTGGACTCCTTACTGACCCTGGGCCCTTTCCAGCTTCAGACAGAGGGAGTCTCCCATGAATGCCACATCCATCCAAGCTCGCTGACTCTCCCACACTAACCCTGGATCCCTAGGTGGAGACCCCTTATGAAAAGGGCCTTCTGCCCTCAGAGGTCAGAAGCAGCAACTGCTTGTTGTTTCCCTGAGCACTGACACCCCCACCCTGCACTTCCTAGGGCTTCAGCTGCCCTTGGTGATTATGTCTGGGGGCTGGGAGGGAGGAGCTGGTGTTATGTCTGGGGGCTGGGTGGGAGCAGCTGCTTGCTGTGATTCCTCCAGCTTCACAGTTGGTCCTGGGGGTGGGAGTTCCAGTTTGAACCTCAAAGCCTTCCTGGCCCATGCCTGCTGCTAGTGCCTCAGTTTACTCAGTAGAGCAATCACTCCTTTACTCCTTACTTGTTTCATGATCCGTCCCAGGCACAAGGACACAAGAGATGTATCAGACCCAGCCTCTGGCCTTGAGAAGCTCCCAACCTTCTGGGGAGGTGGCCAGGTGGGCCTAGGCAGGATTGGGGAGGTCAGGCCCTGCTCCAGGGGTGGCTGGGCTGGGAAGGAGGCTTATTGATCCCAGCTCAAACCAATCGAACACAGGATGGCTGGGCAAAGGGCGATTTAATTAAGAAGATACGATGCTCTTATTACCTGCTGGCACTTTCTAACTGTGCAGACAGCTGTCCCTCTACCCTGACCCACAGATGCTGTTGTGAGCCTGGGGACAAAGCTGTGCCACAGACATTGCTCTCCTTACTTGGTCAGGGGAATCCCAGTCTAGTCACAGGAAAATCTGTGTGTGTGGTGGGTAAAAGACTTGGAGGAGTGGAGAGGGGCAGGGCAAGGATTGACAGATGATAATAGGACAAGGGGAGAGACAGAGAGGCAAAATTAAGTCAGAAACACGGGCAGAGTTGGGTGGAGACAAAGAGAGAGTTGGAGTTTGGGGCCTGCATGGCACCTCCTCCTTCCAGATATTGATCTGTGTGATTCCTCTAAATAGGAGCTGTTTCCCCTTCAATCTCAGAGTAATACAGGGATGAGAGTGTTTTTGATTGTCCCTTTCACCCTGACCAGTGTGAGTTCCCATATCCTAACCACAAGGAAGCCTGGCCTGGTGTGGACCAGCCTGGCCCATATTCAGATCCCCAGGATATGGGTTCTCAGAAAATTCTGTCCCAACATTGGTAGAAGATGAAATAGACATGGAGAATCCAGAAGGAAGGGAAAAAGGTGGACACAGAGGCAGACACACACATAGCGGGGAGAAATCAAGATGGGGAGAGACAAGAAAGCAGCCTCTCCAAACCTTCCTTTCTTTCTAGCCAGATGTCCAGCTCCTCTTCTCACCCGAGAAACCTTCTGGGATTCTACCAGCCATAGGGTTCTAGGATTTCACCTCTTTCCTCACCTGCAGAACCACATGGGATCAGAGTATGGCTGCTGATCTTCTCCGTAGCTCATCTGATCTCCATAAAAAGGCCATCAGCTCCTCCAGGGCTTTTTGTTTGCTTCCCTCCAGAGTGCCCAGAACACAGTAGATCCTCACTTAGTTCCAGATGATTTGAGAAAGGCTAGGAGAGAGGCCGGGATCCTAGAACCCAAGTGGCAGAGACTGTGGGAGTATGGAGCCCCTAATGGAGACCAAGTCAGGAGAAGGGACTTACCCAGAGTCTTCTAGGGAATCGGTGCAGGGCTCCATCACTACCCCATGGCGAATACTAAGAGGGGCTGCAGTGTGACCCAGGCAGTTGAGGAGGGTCACAGAGAGACGGAAACAAGGGGCTCCTGGTAGGTGGACGGTTGGGTGATTAGGGGCTCTGGACAGTGTGTTAAAAAGAGGGAGGTAGGCCAGGGTTGGAGGAAGAAGGAATGTGAAGGGGTATTCATTGCACCCTAAAGCCCATTACACCCTAAAATCCCCCAAGAGATAAGCAGAGAAAACTCAGACACAGGAGCTCCCCAGCGGGAGAGGGTAGCTGTTCCCAAGGTGCTCCGCACTGTTCCACTTTAGGATTCCCACTTTGATCCCTGATAACACACCCCCAGCCCAGGCCCCAAAGAATGGCCCCCCTTGTGTATCCTGAACAGGACATCAAACTTTCTTCTCTCACTTCCCCTTCACACTGCGAGAATGCTAGCATTTGCAGACAGCCTAGGAAAACCAAGAGGGCAACACAGAAGAAATCAACAAAAAACAAAAACCAGAAAACAGAAGTAGAGAGTGTGGGGGGAAGTAGGAGGAGGAATTACTAACCAATCCCTAGCTTCTCACCCGCAAACACTAACCACAGACCGTCCCCAGCTAGACTGAAAACCTCACTCCTTTTCCACTTTGGAGCAGTGCCTCCTATTTGCAGCCATTTACCCCTCCCTTGCAGAAGAAAGCTTGTGGTCTGGTGCCAGAGGGTCTTTGGTAGCTGGAGCTGGTGGGGATGGGAGCAGTGAACTACTGGTGGTGTGGTATGTTCAGTGGCTAAGAGCACAGACTTTAACACCAGACTGCCTGGGTTCAAATCCCAGCTCCACTACTGACTAGCTGTAACCTCAGGCAAGTTACTCAATTTCTCTGTGCCTCCATTGTTTTTACATTGTATTGGAGTAATAATAATAACTCCTCTATCCTTAACACCTCAGTTCTAGAATTTCTCTTGTTCAGGCCCAAGAAGGGATTTGCTGGGCTCCAGTAAGTTTCATGTAGGAAAGGCTAGAATATGAGCTAGTGTTGGGAGTGGACTAAAAAAAAATGGTGAAGGGAGTTCTGAAGCCAAGTTTGGCCTATGTTTTCCCACCTGGCACGTGCAGGCCTTAGATCTGGTCCTGCTAAGCTCTGGAACTGGCCCAAGTCCAGCCCCTAGGCTTTCATCCAGTTTGGCACATCCTCCATGCTGCTCTCCCAAGCCCAGAGCCTCAGCTCTCCTGGTGGGCTGGGGTGCCATCTTGTGGCCATGGCTGGAAACTAACCTAAGCTGGGTATTGACCGAGAAGGCTTCAAGGGTAGTAGCCCTGCTCTGATGGTAAGCCGTGGGAGTGGCAGGCATCCTATCCCCAGACCATACCGCCTCCCTTCAATGGTCAGGGAAGATTGAAACCAGAGATGCCGTAGTGGGAAATCGGTGACCCTGGCTACAGATCTGTAACTTGAGCAGTGACCCTGGTAACCTGGGCTGGGCTGCAGCGAGGTATACAGCTGTTCCTTCTTGGAAACTTTGGGGCAGGGGCTCCAAGATGGCTTAGGCCATGGGAAGTCCAGAAAGGGGCCAAGGTGAAGAATACTCTTGGAAGGTGTCTAGACCAAGGTTTCTCAACTTCTGCACTGTTGACATCTTGGATCAGATGTAATCCTTTGCCAGGGTTGGGGTGGGGTGCTGTACTGTGCATTGCAGGATATTTAGCAGGCCTCTGTCCACTAGGTGTCGGTAGAAGCCTCTTTCCCAGCCGCGATCACCAAAAAGGTCTACAGACACTGCCAAATGTCCCCTGGGAGGTAAAATCTCTTCCGGTCCAGAGAACCACTGATGTAGACAGACTTGGTTACAAATCCCATTTTTGCTGCTTACTAGCTGCGTTGACTAGTCCCATTCCCTCTCTAGGCTTCTATTTCCTCATTATCCATAAAGGGACCAATGTTTGATGAGGATTAAATGACATGGTACCTCATTTCCTCTTCTTCCCTTTTCTCCCTTCCTTCGGGCTCCCTAGCCCAACTCTCATCCCTCTGTGACCAGCCCTCACACCCCCTCTCCTTCATGGACTCCTACCATCCTTCAGCAATGCCCCTTAGGGTGTCAGTGTGGCCCTGGGGGCAGAGCATCAGCCCCCTCGCCCCTGGGCCTGGATGCCTCTCCCTGCAGTCTGTGGGAGGGAGGCTGGGAAGGGTGAGATGAGATAATGGCTGTGGTGAACATGGTCAGGCATGCATATGGGTAGGGAGGCTGTGTGGGTGCAGGCCCTCCTGCAAGCATGTTCACAGCAGGACTGTGCAGAGGACACTGAGTTCTCCTCCCAGAAGCAGCTGGAGACTCGTGGCTACCCTAAAGGTCTTCCCTCTGTGGCTCCTCTGATAGGGAGAGCCTGGCAAGTTCTCCTGTGCGTACACCTGTGGATATGTCAACCTGCAGGTGAGTATGGTCAGTATGCAGAGATGGGTCCAGGGTGTGTAGGGCCTGAAGCCTGGAAGTTTTGGGGATGATTCTTTTAAAAAAGAAAGCAAAAAAGAATACAAAGTTGGGTACAAAAGTGAGTATTTATTTAGACTTAGAAAAGGATTCAAGACCAAATATAAATTTTTAAAAAACTGACATATACTATAAATATTAAAAAATACAGGGCCAGGCGCAGTGGCTCATGCCTGTAATCCCAGCACTTTGGGAGGCCGAGGTGGGCAGATCACGAGGTCAGGAGATCAAGACCATCCTGGCTAACACGGTGAAACCCCGTCTCTACTAAAAAAACAAAAAAATTAGCTGGGCATGGTGGCGGGCACCTGTAGTCCCAGCTACTCGGGAGGCTGAGACAGGAGAATGGCGTGAACCCAAGAGGTGGAGCTTGCAGTGAGCCAAGATCGTGCCACTACACTCCAGCCTGGGCAACAGAGTGAGACTCCATCTCAAAAAAAAAAAAAAAAAAAAAAAAAATACAGAAAAAAGCTTCATATTTTTATCAACTGCATGACACACCTATATAATGATTTAAAATAAGTTACACTTATTTGGAAGCATTCAGTTTGCCAACAAAACAGTTGCAACTTTTTTTGCAATTACAGAATAATATTTAGTTAATGCAACATTTATTTTACACGAGCTGCATCAAATATGACTGGAAATTTTAAAAATCATCACCTTCCCTCCAATATAACTATTTTTTTTTTCTGTGTACTAACAAGACCCTGCTTTAAATGTCTATGCCAATTTATAGGTCCCAGATGGTACCAGGCACAGTTAGTAGCTACTGAAATCACCTCTTGCACAGGACTACTTAAAGATACATTATGAAATGCAAGGTACCCAGAAAACTCACAACAATATTGAAGAAGGAGAATAAAGCTGGAGGACTCACACTTCCCAATTTCAAAACTAACCACCACACTACAATAATCAAGACTGTGTGGTATTGGCATAAAGATAGATAGATAGATCAATGGAATAGAACTGAGAGTACAGAAATAAACTCATACATTTATGGTCAATTAATTTTTGACAAGAGGGCCAAGACAATTCAATGGAGAAAGAATCATCATTTCAATAAATGATGCTGAAACGACTGGATATTCATATGCAAAAGAATGAATTTGGATCCCATCCTCACACCATATTAAAAATTAAAAATGGATGAAATTCCTCAATGTTATGACCAAAATCATAAAACTCTTAGAAGAACTTGAAGTAAGTAATGGTTTCTTAGATATGATGTCAAAAACACAAACAAAAAAAGAAAAAAAGGGAACAGTAGATAACTTGGATCTCATCAAAATAAAATAAACGTTTGTGCTTCAAAGGCAGTGAAAAGAATTCGCAGAATGGGAGATATAATTGCAAATCCTTATATCTGATAAGAGTCTGATATCTAGATTATATAAGGAACTCTCATAACTCAATGTATTAGTCCGTTCTTACACTGCTGTGAAGAAATACCCAAGACTGGGTAATTTATAAAAGAAAGATTTAATTGACTCACAGTTCTGCATTGCTGGGGAGGCCTCGGGAAACTTACAATCATGGCAGAAGGCAGGCACCTTCTTCACAGGGTGGCAGGATGTAGTGAGTGCAAGCAGGGGAAACATCAGACACTTATAAAACCATCAGATCTCATTGAGAACTCACTATCATGAGAACAGCATGGGGGAAACCATCCCAGGGATCCAATTACCTCCACCTGGTCCTGCACTTGACACATGGGGATTATGGGGATTACAATTTTAGGTGAGATCTTCATGGGGACACAGAGCCAAACCGTATCACTCAACAACAAAAAGACAACCTAAGTTCAAAATGGGCAAAGAATTTGAATGGATATTTCTCCAAATAAGATATACAAATACTCAATATGCACATGAAAACATGCTCGACATGTAATTAGAAAAATGCAACTCAAAACCCACTTCACACCCTGTAGGCTACTTCTAATAAAAAAGATAACAGAAAGTTGTCAAAGATGTGGAGAAATTGGAGAAATTGTTGCTGATGGGAATATAAAATGGTGCAGCTGCTTTGGGAAAATGTTTGACAGTTCCTCAAAAATTTAAACATGCAGTTGTGATACAGCTAGCAATTCTGCTTTTAGATACATACCCAAGAAAATTGAAAGCATACATTTACACAGACACTTGTACTTGAATGTTTCATAGCAGCATTAATCCTAATAGCTAAAAAGTAGAAGTACCCCATGTGACCATCAACTGATGAATGAATTTAAAAAGTGTGATATATCCATATAATACACTATTGTTCAGCATAAAAAGGAATGAAGTATGCTACATGCTGTAAGATAGATGAACTGGCTGGGTGCAGTGGCTCACACCTGTAATCCCAGCACTTTGGGAGGCTGAGGTGGGCGGATCACCTGAGGTCAGGAGTTTAAGACCAGCCTGGCCAACATGATGAAACCCAGTCTCTACTAAAAATACAAAAATTAGCTGAGCGTGGTGGTGGGTGCCTGTAATCCCAGTTACTTGGGAGTCTGAGGCAGAGGAATCGCTTGAACCCAGGAGGTGAAGGTTGCAGTGAGCCGAGATCGTGCCACTGCACTCCAGCAGTGGCTCACACTTGTAATCCTAGCACTTTGGGAGGCAGAGGTGGGCAGGAGGGAAAACTGTCTCAAAAAATAAAAAAAAAGATAGATGAAGCTTGAAAACATGATGTTGATGTTAAGTGTTGAGGTCTAGTTACAGTGGCATATTGTGAATTTTATACATGATTCCATTCATCTGAAATATCCCAAATAGGCAAATCCATAGAGACAGAAAGTAGGTTAGTGGTTGCCAGGGGCAGGCAGGAAGAAGGGGATGGTGAAGAGTGATGGCTAACGCGTATGGGTTTCTTTTGGGAGTGATGAACATGGTTTGAGATCAGATGGTGGTGATGGTTGCATAGCCTTGTGCATATAGTACAAACCATTGAACTATGCATTTTAAAAGGGTGAATTTTGTGGTTGTGAATTATATCTTAATTTTAAAATTTGGAAAAGTAAAAGAAAGAAGGACCAGTTAACCAGGAGGCTATAATTGAGTTGCCTGTGCTGAGAATAAGCTTCTCAGTTTGTTGTGGTCCCAGTTCCCTTATCTGTAAGAGATCTACTTCATAATCTCTTCTTTCTTTGAAATGCTTTAAGCAAATTATGAAATAATTTCAAAACTGAGACATATCTTTTACATTTACTAATTTATTCCAGAATAAATGCCAAAGTCCAGGTGAATTAAGTCCCATTCCCAAGATCTTAGAGCTGGTCAATGACACAGCCAGGCCTAGATCCCAGGGAATTATGTAGCCATTGACATATCATGGGACTCACTTCCCCCTGTTGCTGGGAAAGTTCTACATGAAATAAAACCCACTGTCACATGTTCTCCGAAAAAAATAATTTATTAACTGCACAAAAGTGACCCTGTGCAATATAAAAACAAATATTGCACAGCCTCTCATTGAATGTTTTTAAATAGGAGTGACTTGTGTGCAGTGCGGGTGTTTCAAATGCCTTATAGATGAGAGGAAAAAAAAAAAAAAAACGGAGCTAGGACCAACTTGTTTTTCATCATTATCACATCATCATCTTTGCCTTTATCTTCCTCCTCGTCTCCTCATTCCATCTACCTTCCACCTCTTGCTCCTTTTCCTTGCCTTTTTCAGTCTTGCCTACCTCTTTCCACCCGCATCCGGCTGCACATTCTTTGATTGCTTCTTCATGTGACAATGGTTTTATAATATCATTTTCTATACAGAGAATAAAGAGATTATTCAGTCTTTCCTTCAACATGGTTGATCAAAACTTGTTTTGTACCATTGATAATTTAAGGAAATTTCTTTCAGGCTCACAAGTCTATTGGAAATGTCATGTACATTTTTAGAATTGATGTCAAATTTGAGGAAACCTCAATCAAGTTTCTTTCATCTGTGGGCTGTAAAAACTTAAGGCATTTTGAGTTTTCTTGTGTGGTGACTAATTTTAAATATTTTTTAATTGACAAGTTTCATTAAAAATTGTGTTGATGATGTTGAGGTCTTGTTATAGTGGCATATTATGAATTTTATGCTATCTTTCTGGATGCCAGTAGTTTGTAACAGATCAGCAAAAAATTTAAATATTTTCCCAAAGTGTTCATGTAATTTACCATTATTCACTGGTGGAATTATTAAACCATGCAAGAGTCTTTTCCATATATCTATTATAAAATTCTCTTCTTCTTTTAATAAACCACTTTTTGGTATGATCTAGATAAATTTTGTGGTTCTAATTGTCTTCTCAATGTCAGAATCATTTAACTTTATATCATTGTTCATCATTATTGCTTAGTTTTATATTTCATTTATTTAAAATATATTCCACTAAACCCAAATGAAATTTATACCTTTAGATAGGACTGATCCCAACATCCCCATAAATGCTACCCAACACAAGGGTCAGAATAGAAAGAGACAATGGTCATAACCAATTGTTAAAAGTGATTTACTTGGGTAAATTTAAAAAGTAACTAGACCATATAGACATATTTCTAGGGTTTCCCCCAGGACCTTAAAAGGGGCTCATATGAGAGAGGGGAACTGAAGCTTAAACTTTATTGTCTTCACAGTCTATCAGCCTCTGGTGGTGTGCTCTGGGTACACATGTGCTTTTGTATGAGCACATATGTATAAAGACATATACATATGTCTCTGTGGAGAGCATGGCCGTGGTGCTTCCTCAGATCCAACACAGGTAAAATGGCTCCATGAGCAAAGGATGTTCCATCTACACTGCAAGTGAAGTCAGGCTCAGCCAGTTGTCCCCCTTGAGGGGACTGAGGTAAGGGACAGGCTAGGAGGGGACCTCAAACCCTATCCTCGGTGGTGTGACCCAATCTCCAGCTGCTCCCTTCCTGCCTGACTTTTCTCACTTCCTCTCTTCTGACATCCTCTGCAGAAGACACAGAGCAAGGGAGCCAAGAGTACAGTCTCTGGAGCCCTCTGCCTGGGTTCAAATCCTGGCTCATGACCTAAGCTGGTCTAATTGGACTTCTTCCCTGGGAATTTTCTTTTCTTTCTTCCCCCCAAGATGGAGTCTTGCTCTGTTGCCCAGAGCTGGAGTGCAATGGTGTGATCTCAGCTCACTGCAACCTCCACCTCCCGGGTTCAAGCAGTTCTCCTGCCTCAGCATCCCAAGTAGCTGGGATTACAGGCGTGCGTCACCATACGTGGCTAGTTTTTATATTTTTAGTAGAGACAGGGTTTTACCAAGTTGGCCAGGCGGGTCTCGAACTCCTGACATCGTGATCTACCTGCCTCAGCCTCCCAAAGTGCTGGGACTACAGGCGTGAGCCACTGCGCCAAGCCTGGGAATTTTCTAACTAGGTTTAATGGTAAGATCCGTGGTAACTCATGAGTTTCTGGAGAAAACCAATATGGACTAGGAGAGAGTGAAGCCAAGCAGAGACATGAAGTGGGCAGCCTAGAAGTGTGAGAGGAGCTCTAGCTCCCAAAGTCCATAGATGCTGTGGTGCTTATAGCTCTACTTCCAGATATGAGCTGCCCCATGAGCTTCCAACACACCCTTTTGTGGGGTTTAGGCTAGTTTGAATGAGGTTTCTGTCCTGAAGTATTCTACACTAGATGTGTTGCCATACCTGCTTCTTCTCCTGAGGTCCCTATCTGTGTAACGGCACCACCACTTACTCAGACGCAAACCATGGCCTCACGTCTGAAGCAAACCAGAGCCTGGAGTCATCCAAGGCTCCTCCTTCCTCTTCACTTTCTAGGGCCTCCACACACAAGGCGCTGTGAAGTTGCACAGGTTGTCACTACACAAGTGTACCCAGCTGAGGAGGTGAGTAGGGGCTGAAGTCCAGCCAGCTCTCTGCCTGCCTAGTCATGATCCCTGGTGCAGGGCAATGTCCCAGGAGAGAAGGGGTATTTTCTTCTAATTATACACAGACCCCCTCTAGGATCCTGGGACGCTCTTCATGTATAGAATTGCTTCCCTTGGTGCAGAAATTCTGCCTCCTCTGTCGACCTGCTTGCCTTCTCACTCAGCATTACCACCTCTGCTTACACCTGTTGCCTTTCCTTATGGTGTTTCTCATCATTTATAACATGTATTTTTTCACTTGGTTCTTCATCTTATGGCTACTTCCCCAGTGGATTTTAAGCTGTATGAAGGTAGAGACTGTGCCTTCAATGTTCTCTGCTATACCCTGAACACCAACACATTATTTGGCCCAGGCCAGTTCAGGATATGTCATACCTCCTGTAAGCAACTCCAGTGACTTCCTGAAAGATCTCCCTGTCTCAAGTCGTGTTCTCTCCTACCTATTCTGCCAGCCCAAACTGGCATTTTTAAAATGCAGAATTATTTGTATCCTTCCCCTGTTTAGATTACGGTGTGGCTCCCTACTGCCCTCAAGATGAAGTCCAGATGAGGTCCACTGTGGTCCTGCCTCTGCCATTCCATCTTCCTCTGGCCCCTCCCCATGAGCATCTGCAGTTCCACAAAGGCAGTTTTCTTTCTCTCACCCCTGGATCTTTGCACCTGCTGTTTCCTCAGCTTGTAGCCCCCTTCGTTGGCTCCTCTTTCATGACCAACTCCTTCAAGATTCTCATTAAAGTTTACCTGTTTGTCTATATCTCCCCCAGACTAGTTAGGAAACCTTCCCCTTTGCTTCTATGGCGTTCCCCTGCTACGTGCACCTCCAGTACAGCACTTAATTCATCCGGATGTAACCAGCTGCTGAAAGGATCCCATCCTTCCCAAGTGTTTGTGTGCTTCCCAAGGGCGGGAGCTGCATCCAACGGTCTCTGTTTTCACCCAGCTCAAGACCTGGCATCTGTGGAATCAATGAATTCATGAATGGACCCCAGGGGGTCTCAAAAGAGTATAAAGAATTCCAAGGGACATGTGAGGAAGTGGCCAGAAGACAAGTGGAGGATCATTAGTAACAGAACAGCTCTGGGCAGCTCCCCAGGGACCCTGTGTTGGGGAAAGCAGAGAATGGATCCTCAGACAGGTGATGAGGATATTCCTTCTGGCATCACATCTTGTGTGCATTCCTGAGGGCCCCCTCCTTGGCGAACAAAGCCCTTGAAAGTGGGCCTGTAGGGTTTTCAGGAAGAGCATCTGTGGGTGGGATGTAGGAGGTCCTGAGGTCCTGATGGCACATGTGTGTTGGGAGTGGGGAGGTGGTATGTGAATGGGGAAGAACCCTTGCCAGATCATCCCTCAGGGGCCTTGGACCCAAGGGAAAGCACAGGTACCTGTGTGTGTGTTGGGGGGGGAGGGGCGCACATGTGCGCACCCGTGTGCATTGTGAGTGCATTGTCTACTCTTGTTTCTTAAGACAGAGCTCAAATGACAACTCCTCCAGAAAGCCCTCCCCAACACCCAAGCTAAATAAATGCCCCCTCCTCTGCTCTCAGAGAGTTATAGCCTGATAAAGAGTACCTATGCCACCTGTGATGATGCTGGCCCACGTGCCGCTCTGCTCACAGGATCCCGGCTCCTGTCGTCCTATGGAATCTGATAGAGTAGGGGTGCTCTAGGTGCTGGGTAGAGGTGTCTGCGCCTGTCTGGCCTTCTATGTTGCCTCTTTGCATTTACACCTATTACTAATGGCCTGTAAGGGCCAGAGAGCTTACAGCACATCTCTACACTCATTTAGCTTTTCCTCAGAATGCTGTGGGCACTCTATCACATCTTCCATACCCACGAAGCCCCCAAGTGATGCCTGGGCCACAACCTTCCTGTGGTTCTTCTGGTTATCACTCACTGGGTTCACTCACTGTATATGGAGGGGATGATTCTCAGCCTTGAATGAACTTCAGAATCACCTGCGGAGCTTTTGAAAAAATTTCCAGTACCCTGGCCCTGGGTATCTGGAGCAGAAACATTAAATCAGAATCTCTGGGGGGTGAGCTCAGACATGGGTTTAAAAAATACTCATATCAACCTGTGTACCCTTCCATAAGAGCCACGGAAGTGTGTGGTGATGTAGTCAAGGTCAGAGGAACGTCCCCACGTATTAGAGAAATTTGCACCCCTCCTTCCTTCCCCAGGCAACAGGCTTCCTCCTTGCAATCCGCCTGACGCCTACAGGGGTCGCTGAGGGGCAGCTGGCCCAGTTTGCGGATTTTCCTCCGGATCCCACTCCCATGCCCAGGGAAAGCCGGAGCCACCGCGGTATAAATTAGCGCCTTTATTTTGAACACCTGAGCGAGCGCCCGCGGCTCGCCCGCCTGCGGTATAAACGTACAAATTCCCTGTAGCACCACACACCATGCCTCAGAGATAAATACAGCCCCAGGGGCTCCTGCTCTGGCAAAGCAACTCTTATTTACAGGAATAGATTACAAAAGTATTATAAAAAGTGGTCCTGAACCGGGGAACGGGTTGGGAGTGGGTTACGGTTACACCTGCTGCATTTGGGACAGGAGTGCACCTGGGCCTCACGCCCCCCAAATTACCGGTGCATCCCGGTGCAGGGCTTAGGTCTGGGAGGGTTTCACCCCCATGGGGGGGGGGGGCGCGAGAAAGCTGAACTTGGCCCCTCAAGGGTCAGCTCTGGCCCACCGAGGAACACGGAGCGGCCATCGCAATGAATCTCCGGGAAGGGTGCTGCGTGGAAAAAACCGCGCTGAGTCCTTGCCCTGGGTGGCGGGAGGCGGAAACTTCAGTTCTCCCGCCTCTCCCACCTCAAGAGGGGTCGCTTTTAAAGCGCTGTTGGGAGGGGGGCATTTAAGTTCAATCTTTTGGGCGCGAGGGACCCTAGGGGCACCATCCCTCGGGCGGGTGGGCGGCCACCCGCCCCTCAGAGCACCTGGTAGATCGGGTTGGGGTTCGCACCCGCAGGGCACTGCGGGGCGGCGTCCGGGGACTGGGTGGGGTCGCCGCTCTCTCCCTCGCTGGAGGCAGCAGCCTCTTGCCCGCTCGGAGGCGACTCCGGAGGCACGTCGGCCAGCAGGAGCGCGGGCGCCGCAGGGCTCTCGGTGGAGATGCGCTCCACAATGCTGGACAGGCAGTCTAGGCTCGACACCGCCGCACTCTTCCCGGGCCTGGGTTCTGCGCGGGGAGGGCTCGGTTAGTAAGCAGGGGTGCGGCCGCGACAAGCCTCCCACCCCTGGGTCCAGTACTTTGAGACAGATTGGAAACTGAGGACTTGTCAGAGTCCGGGACAATCGAAAGGAGAAGGAGCTACTTGCTTAGTATTTCATCGCCCGCACCACCTCCCGGGACATAGGCGTGTGTGAGTTGGGGCGGGGGCTTCCTAGATATAGAGAGGCCAGGACAGCTCCATGAAGGCCATGGGGAGGAGGAGCGAGCAGGGCGAAGCCTGGAATACCCACCGCTGGGCGCCTCGCTGTAGTAGGCGCCTTCGTAGCAGTTCCGCCGCCGGGCGCCGCTCGGGGGGCCGCTGTAGTCCATCTGCAAACAGCAAGGGCGACTGAGTCAGGCCCGCGGGACGGCGCGGGGCCCGAACACCAATCCCTGTAGCCGCCCCCTCTCTAACTCTAGCCTCAGCCTCGAGTTCCGGGCCCAGACCTGTCCTGGTTGGGGGTGATTACGGGTGGGTAGGAGATGAGGTCTGCAACATGCTGGGCCAAACCAAGGGCGGACAGTCACCAAGGGGCGCAAATTTACATTTTGGAAGTAGGGAATAGCTTGCCCTCACGCTTCCAAAACAATTAGGCTACCCCAGTGACAGCTGCCCAGGACACGGGGGTCCTCTCTCTTGGAAAGGATCCTGTACTAAACCTCCTGCAAGGCCAGCTCCCCGCCCTTGGAAGCACATCCCAGATATCCGGAGCGCCGCCCTAACGTCCTCACTTCCTGGGGTCCCGGCCTTACCATGCCGTCGGAGCAGTTGGAGCGCGGGCTGGACGCGTCGGAGTCGCCACTGTAGTGCTCGCCGCCGCGGCCTGGGGGCAGCGGGCCCGGCGCATAGAAGGCGGCGGCGGCGCCAGGGGGCGCGGCGTCCTGGTCGCGCAGCAAAGCCTGCAGGCCCTCGATATAGCGGATAGCGTTGCGCAGGATCTCCACCTTGGGCAACCGCTGGTTCGGGTTGCTAGACGTGCAGCGCTTCAGCGTCTCAAAGGCCTCATTTACTTTGCTCAGGCGGCGCCGCTCGCGCATGGTTGCGGCCTTGCGGCGGTCGGCGTTGGTGGTCTTGCGCTTGCACGCCTTGCAGGCCCACAGTAGGCAGCGGCCCGCCTGGTGGTGCCCGCTGGGCGCGCGCACATGTTCGTCCTCACGCGCGCCCGGGGCTGGGTGCACAGCCCCGGGGAAGTGCGAGTGCTCTTCGGGTTTCAGGAGCGCGCCCACGTGCATCAGGCGCGGGTCCAGGTCTTCGAAGAAGCGCAGGTCGGGGGAGTCGAAACACGGGTCGTCATAGAAGTCGTCCGTTGTGGCAAAGGAGCAGAGAGAGCCGTCGGGGCCCGTCAGGTCTACGTCGCGGAGCGGTGGCGACAGTAGCTCCATATCCTGGCGGTGGCGCGGCACCGTCCTAGATTCGCCCAACCCAAGCTGCAGAGAGTGGCCGGAATTTTCCGCCGCTCGGGAGCCCTGGCTGTTGATAGTAAAGTGCTGGAAGTCTGAATGACCACCCACTGTCCCCTACCCCTCCCTGTCCTGTCCCGCCTGATTTGTGGTTAAGGAAAACAGCGGCAGCGCCCTAGGGCTTCCTCACCCCCAGCTTCGCGCCAGGCGCCCTGGGCTATTTATCCGTGGTAACCTAAACGCCCCGGAGCCCAGGCCGGCAGCTGGGGGCGGGGGAGCCCGAGACCAATAGGAATACAGCGGGGCGGGGCTTGGGGAGTCCCCTGGGTGGCCGCAGGGGCCCGCAGAGTGGCCAGCCAGCCCGCGCCTCCACACTGGCGCGCGCTCTCGTTCCCCCACCGGGCAGGGAGGGGGGGAGCGACCAGTAGCCTTAGGCGGCTGCACTTGGCTCTCCGGCACTCCCTTTCCAAACCTCTCCAACACCCGACTGCTGTGTCCGCGGGAAACGCTGGCTGTGCGCGCTCACCACTGAGCTGACTTTTAATACTGCTCCGCCCCTGATTTGTGGGGAACCCAGGGGTAGAGCAGCTGTAGAAATCAGTTCGTGAGTTATTTGGACAGAGGCAAGGCATTAGGGGCATAGAGCTGAGAGAGCGAGACCGTGAAAGAGGGACCGAAAGAGGTTGAGAGACACGCAGAAAGCAGAAAGCTTAGAGTGTCAGGGGCAAAGAAACGCACGAGTGCACAACAGGCAGAGAAACCCCGATAGTTGAAGTGGGAGAGCCCGAGACAAACGGGTCGTAGAGGCTGTGATATTCCGCCAGTCCCCGACCTGGGAGTTGCTCAGGAGGTCGTGGGCCCAGTCCTTCTTCCCTAGACGCTTAGAAACCCCGCCACGGTTGTACAGGAATCGGAGATTGCTGCTAAAGCTTCGCGCCAATCTCTCCAAACTCGGATCCTGCCCAGGTGAGGAATCCCGTTCATCTAAATCTGCACGTTTCCACAGCAGGGTTGTCCAGTGCCATGTCTGGGGTCTAGGCTGAGCTGCCTCTTCAGCTGGGAAGAAAACCCTTCTCCTCCGGTCTTGGCTCTGCCTCACCTGCGGTGCTGAGTCAAGGAAAATGCATTTGGCCAAGGTCGCAAACTTCAGGACCTGGCCTGAGAATCTCACCTCATCTCACCTGAAGTCTTTGAGGGTGCGATTTGCAGACCAGTTGAATCTAGACTCCAGAGTGTCCCAACTGTGTGATTTTGTGGAAGTCCTGTCTCCTTCCTTAGCCTCAGTTTCCAGTTATAGATTTAGGAATGACTAATTTCTTGGAGTAATTGTGGTGGGGATGAGAGTCTGAAGAGACCAAGAATGTGGAAGCCCTCAGGCAGTGATGTAGGGTTATTCCAGCAAGGGGGCTTTCAGAGTTGGATGCTATGTCCCGCAGGCTTACAACTCGTCGGTGGCACCATGCCCTGACAGAGTCCCACGTAGTCTCCAGGCCTCAGCTGTGTCTCTTTCCTGCAGCTTCACTGGAAAGGCTGGAAACAGGAGGAGGCAACTACCCCATGGAATGTGGGAACTCTGGCTCCCATGCAAGCCTCAGCATACCGGCCACCCCCATGGGGGCCTCTCAACCTCTTCCTGAATATGTAGTTCACACAGTCCTCTCAGCACTCTGGCTAGGAATCTCCATTGGCCATACATCCCTGCCTGGATCTCCCCTCCTGGAAACCAGAAATTTAAGCAGGAGTGATCTTTGTGCCTTTCCCACTAACTTCTGGAAGGCATCCTAGCTGGCGGTTCTGGGCCCTAAGAAGTCCTCCCTTCCCACAAAGACCCAGAGGGGTCTTTTGGGGTCCTACCTTCTTCACTTCTCTGCTGCTGGTAGTGGTGCTGAAGGTCTCCCTTCATGAAGTACTCACCTCGCTTTACTCCATAGGACCACCTGTATTTGTTCATTCAGTTAAGTCTACGTCATGGAGCAGCAGTGATGGTAACTCTAAATCCTGGCAAGGGCAGCAAAGTCCTGGCCTCACCCCACCCAAGCTGCAGGGGGTCACCCAGAAATCCACATATTGTTAGGTATCCATTATATGCCAGTTACCAGTCCAAGTGTGGGGCTAGAGCAATGAACAAAACCAAGACTCTGGCACTTACATTGTCAATGTAAACAGGGTGACAGACAATGAACAAATAACAAGGAAGTATGTGATGCCAGGAGGTTAGAAGCTTATGAAGAAAAAGCAAGGCAGGGGGACACAGTGACGAAGATTATGGAGTGATTAGAGAAGGCCTCTCTGGTACATTTTAGCAGAGACCTGAATGAAGAGAATTGGAAGCAGATACCTGGAGATATGTAGGGCCAGATAGAGGGATAAGCATGTGCAAAGTTCCTGAGGCAGGACTCTGTTTGGCAGATTCAAAGTATGGCAAGGAGGCTCATATGTCTGCAGCAGGGTGAGTAAAAGGGATAGTGGGAAATGGGGTGAGAGAGAGAGAAAAGGGATTATATTCTGAGCTGGAAAGCCACTGGAGGGCTTGAGCAGAAGAGAAGAATATCACCATCTGATTTACATTTTAACAGGAGCATGCTGGTTACCGGAGGGAAAGGGCAGAAGGAGGGAGACCAATTAGGAGGCTATTGTTATAATCCCAGTAAGTGGAGCTGGTGAAAAGTGGTGGTTGAATTCTAGATATATGTTTTCAAGATGGAGCTAGCAATATTTACTCATGATTGCATGTGGGCAGTGAGATAAGCAAGGAGCTAAGGATGATTCCTGCAAGAATGGAGTTGGGAAGACTAGGTTTGTGGGTGGTAGATTAAGTGTCCAGGTTTGGGCAAAATTTGAAATGCATATTGGATATCCAGATGGAAGTGTGGATTAGGCAGGGGGATTTTTGAGGCTGGAGTTCCCGAGGAGAAGTCTGGGTATGAGGAAGAGCTGTACACTCTAAGACCTGTCTCAAGTCTGTCCATCTCTAGTGTCACCATCCTGGACTAAGCTGTCACACTGCTGCTCTGGATGACCACAGTAACCTGGCTGCCCTCCTCACTTCCTCTAGTCTCAATATAATCCATTGGTTATGTAGCAGCCTGAGTAGACCTTTACAGTGTAAATGGGATTATGCCATCCTTCTGCTTCAAATTCCCCAGCAGCTTCTTGTATTTAGAGTAAAATCTCATCTCCATCCCCTGGCTTATCAGGCCCTGTATGAGCTAGCCTCAGCCTGTGACTCCTACTACACCTGGAGCCACTATCTTTTTTGATTGCTCTACGCCAGTTAGCCTGACCTCCTTTCGCATCTTCTAACACTCTAAACAGGATCCTGCCTTGGGGCCTTGTCCTTGCTGCTCTAAACTCATAGCATTATGCCCTGGGTTTTCCCCAAGATTGACTGCATTTTATATAATAGATCGTCTTGCCTCCTTGGGACATCGCTGACCATTCCCTCTAAGATAACTGCCTCCCATACTCTGGGTCACGCCACCCTGTTCATTTCCTTCCAGGCACTGCCACTCTTTATAATCTTCTTCATTAGTTTGTTCATGACTGACTTAGCCCCATGAAGGCAAGGACATTTTGTTCACAATGACATTTCCAGAAACCATCACAGTGGCAGTCACACAGTAGGCACCTGCTAAATGTCCAGTGAATGAATGAGTGGCCTCATGCCCTTTGGATCTCTATGCATATATTTGAACTTCTTGAACTGTGACATTAATGAAGATGGTTGAATTTCTTCAAAACTTGGCAGTCACATACATGATTAGACATCCATGCTCTATTACACTTGCTCTTCCCAGGAAAGGCTCAGATCCCATATGCCCGAGGCAAGTTCTCTTACATTGGGCATTATACATGGCATGCTGCAATATTGTAGTGGTATACTATAGAGAGATTTGGCATCTATGATGTGTCTTCTTATTGTTTTTTCACTATACTCACAATGAGGAATGTAAGTAATTGTTGTATTGATGATTTAGAAACAAATACTTCTTCCTACTTGCTCAAGGCTCAGCAGAAAGCCTGGTGCATAGTAGGCACTCAATAAATATTTCTTGGGCAAATAAATGAATGAGTCTACTTAATTGAAGAGTACTCTGAGATTCCCAGGTGAGCTATTCAAACCACTTATCTATGCAAATCTAGATTTTTCCCAAATCTGAATAAACAAGAAACTACAAAACAAATTGGATGCTGAGACAAGTGATTACAACTTTGCTTTTTGTGCTTTGTGTTTATAAAAACTTCCTCAGGACTGTCATCAAGTTGTCTTTACAATAAATAAGTAAATGTTATATGTTTGAACTTACCAAACACATTTAATATTTTATCACTTGTGGCTTATAAATCTAAACTGCTTTGACAGTTTTAAGCTTGATTTGTAGTTATATCTTCTTCCATAATTAGGAAGTGCTGTTTTAAAGCACACAGACATTTTAGTGGTAAAATGTCATTTTTATATTAGGCTTTCAAGTGGGATTTTTGTTTGCTACCAGGTTTCTGTTGCTTAAAAGAAGACTGGAACTTACTGAACTCGGTGACCATTTCAGACCTCTCTAGGCCTTGCATCCACACCTGCCTGGAATCACCTTTCTGGTCCTGTCTCCTCTTTGGAGAGAGGTTTGTCAACACCATCATCTCATCCCTGCTGCTCGCAGAGCAGGGAGAAGTATGTCCAACCTCGAACATGTTGTCCTTTTAGTACCAGTGCTGGGTTGGGGGCAGAGGGAAAAAGGATACCAAGTTTGGAAGCTGAAAAAATTCTAACTCTTATACTGCAGAGTCTAGTCAACGGTGCCCTTTGTCCACAGGTGCTGGACTTGTTCTGTGAGGGGCCACTAGCAATGAACTGAGGGATTTTGAGGGGGTCCCCTGGCAGCCCCCTCACCCCTCAACGCAGGCCTGACCAGAATGATAGGCTCTGTGCCTGGGGGCAAGTGCACACCGCACCCTGGGCTTGGCTTCTGCTGTCTTCATGATGAGGGGCTTCTTTGGTGGGGAGTGGGGAGGGAGTGCTGCCTGGGCTGCCCCTTCTCCCTCTGCCCTTTCCAGTCCTCCCCACTCAGCTCCCTTGGCTGGCCTGCCCAGGGGCTATTAATGGAGAGCTGGCTTCTGGAAAGGAATGTGGGCCTGGCTGGGCCCCCACAGTGCTGTGCTCTCAGGGAGCGGCCCTGGGGCTCCCGGCAGCCTTTATATATATAGCCTCTGGAAACCCAATCCAGCCTGCACCTGCCCCAGTCTTCACGCACCCTGCCCCTGCCCAGGCTGGGCCTGTGGCTCTGCACTGGGGCTGACACAGGCTGCGTATCTGACCGGGAGGTGGGGGCGCCAAAGGGCTAGAAGGTAAAAGCATGAGTGGGCCTGGTGGGGCAGGGCCAGCTCCAGGTCCCCTCTCTATCCCCAGCCTTTCCCTTTCTGTTCCTGGGTCCACCCTGAGTGCCCCCACTCCCCTCTGTCCCCTGCCAACCTTGCTCCCTGGGAAAACCTAAACCTGCCCACCACGTGGGTATAGATCCTTCTCTGGGCCCAGTCTGGGTTGGTCAGGAGGGACTGTGATATTGCCAGGGTATAGACATGGTCCCAGATTAGGGACAGGGTCCCAGAGATTCCCCACAGATGGCCACATTTCCCGCTTTGGGGGTACTCTCCGGCCTCCCACAGACAAGCAGGGCTTGGGAGTCTGGCAGCTGAGCTGGGAGTTGAAGAACAGGAGTCCACACTGTGGAGGGAGGGAACAGGAAGACAACCAACAGCATGTGGCCTTCCCTCCCAGTGTGCAGGGTGTGGGGGCAGGGCACAACTGGGGGGGTGGGGATAGTCCCACTCTCAGTTGTCCAGTCTATGATTCATTCACTTATACAACAAACATTTATTCAGGTGCTGGGAATGTGGTGGAGAATGAAACAGACCATGTTCCTTGTCCCTGTGGAATCGACATGCTGGTGGGGCAAGGCAGACAATAAGCAATACACATAATCATAACTAAAATATATAAATGCTAGAAGGCGATACACACAGAAAAATATTACAAGCAGAACAAGATGAGCAGGATTCAGGTGCCAGGGTGAGGCCAGCTGTAGTGTTAAATAGAGTGGTCAGGCTGACAAGGTAACATTTGAGCAAAGAGTTAAAAGAGGCTTGGGAGTTAGCCATGTGGCCATCGGGGAAGAATGCTCCCTGCAGACAGAACAAAATAGTTATTGAACACTTTCTATGGGACAATCACCTCTGCTAGGAGCAGAGGATTCTGTGGGTATAGACAGGCATGGCTCCTGCCCTCCCAGGATGGATGCCTGGTGCTGTGGGGGCTGGGGGTGGAGCATGGGGGTGGCATGAGATAGAGTTTGGGGATGGAGTTTGATGGGCAATTTGTTACTTCTCCTTCTTCTTCTTCTTTTTTTTTTTTTAATTGAGACAGAATCTCACTCTGTCACCCAGGCTGGAGTGCCGTGGCACGATCTTGGCTCGCTGCACCCTCCACTGCTGGGGTTCAAGAGATTCTTGTGCTTCAGCCTCCTGAGTAGCTGGGACGACAGGCATGTGCCACCATGCCTGGCTAATTTTTTTGTATTTTTATTAGAGACGGAGTTTCACCATGTTGGCCAGGCAGGTCTCGAACTCTTGACCTCAGGTGATCCACCTGCCTCGGCCTCCCAAAGTGCTGGGATTATAGGCATGAGCCACCCGCACCTGGCCAATTTGTTACTTCTAATGAAAGAATATCTTACAAACCAAGAGATTCTTGAAGAACTAGGTATAATAGGCTAGAGCTGTTTATTCCCCTCTTTAAGAGGTTTATTAAAACTCCCTCCAAAACTGATGTAGTCCTTAAATTTAAGAGGGAATTCTCTAGATGTGATTTTTAAATTTAATTATAAATTCATCTAGAACTAAGCTTTAGCCCCATTCAGGATGTGAGGTGAGGGTGGGCTACTACCCAGGGAAGAGGCTGAAGGGCACTGGATGTGACCCATGTGAGCGTGGAGTTGTGGGGGGACCCTCCCTGCAGCCTGCCCAGCTCTTTCCCCCACCAGGCCCCATGTGCCATGTGCACCTCACATTCCATGCAGCCCTCACAATGTCTCTCACTCCGGGTTCTTTCCTGGGTACTGGGAAGCCAGGTGAGTGAAAATAGCAGGAGTTGAGACCGCCCAGCAGGTAGGGGAAGCTGAGGCCAGGCTTAAGAACCCACTGATGCCTGGGCTTTTGGAAAGACCTGAGGCATTCATTCATTCATCCAGTCTCTCTCCTTCAAGCTTATTCTTCGTGTAATTAAAGCCTTTCGGTGCCTCAGAGGTGAGCCCTGTGGTCTTTGTGGGGCTGGATTCCTGGGGTTGGAAATACACACTCGCTGTTTACTAAACAACACAAATAAGGTGACAATAACTTAATGACTAGAAGTGTTCAAGCAGGCAGGGCTCATGAAGGTGCTAATTATTCTTCCAGCCTAAAGACATTAGGCTCCTGGGGTGAGGAGGTCGCGGTGGCTCAAGCCTGTAATCCCAGCACTTTGGGAGGCCGAGACGGGCGGATCACAAGGTCAGAAGATCGAGACCATCCTGGCTAACACGGTGAAACCCCGTCTCTACCAAAATACAAAAAAAAATTAGCCAGGCGTGTTGGCGGGCGCCTGTAGTCCCAGCTACTCGGGAGGCTGAGGCAGGAGAATGGCGTGAACCCGGGAGGCGGAGCTTGCAGTGAGCTGAGATCCGGCCACCGCACAACAACCCGGGGGAAACAGGGAGAAACTCACTCTCAAAAAAAAAAAAAAAAAAAAAGGAGGTCTATATGAAAGGAGAGTTCACTACCTTCACATTTGAAAGCACCAGAAAAAAAAAAAAAAAATGAATTCAACTTGCAGCACAGCATGAGGGATTTAAGTCAGATATAAAAACAATATTACCAACCTATGATATTCCTCAAAGAGCACATTGCCCTTGAGCTCTTTGAGGAAGGCAGCCTCTCAAAGCTGCCTTCTCCTTTATGCACAAAAGGACTCCTGAAAAGCCAGAGGATGTTCCTCTGTCTCCTCTGCCTATGACACTACACAGGAGGTTGTGCCATGGATCCAGAAGGTGAACCCAGGACAGAGCTGACAGGCACATTTTCTTGGAAGGACAATCTGTCCTCACCTGCATTCTTCCATATGCCTTTGTGGTGTCATAGCTATGTGCACCTGATAAACTGCGGACAAGTCACACACAGTGCTCACCTTACACTGTGCACAACTCTCATAGAATGTACAGTGCACGCTCCCTGCACACCTCTCTGATAATGTACACCTCATGCTCCCTGCACTCCTCTCACAGAATGCACACCACACACCCCCTACACGCCTCTCACAGAATGCACGCCTCTCACAGAATGCATGTAACACGCTCCCTCGACGCCTCGTACAGAATACACGCCACACACTCACTGCATGCCTCTCACAGAATGTACACCACATGCTCCCTGCATGCCTCTCTCATAATGTACATCTTTCACATAATATATACCTCTCACATAATGTACACCTCACAATTCCTGTAGGTGTCTCACAGAATGTACAGCTCACACTCCCTGTATGCCTCTCACATAATGTACACCTTATGCTCCACCTACCTCTCTCATAACATGCATCTTTCACATACTGTACACTTCTCACATACCGTACACCTCTCACATACTGTACACCTCACATACCGT
>NC_045446.1:46607270-46703060 GCF_002776525.5 Piliocolobus tephrosceles
ACCTCTCACATACCATACACCTCTCACATACCGTACACCTCTCACATACTGCACACCTCACATACTGTACACCTCTCACATACCATACACTTCTCACATACCGTACACATCTCACATACTGTACACCTCCCATTTACTGTACACCTCTCACACACTGTACACCCCTCACATAATGTACAGTTCATTCTCTCTGTACACCTCACATACCACATATATCTCAAGCACTGTGTATGTCTGTCATGTGCCTTATCTACCTCACACTCCATGAATATGTTACACACTGGGTACATCTCTTACATTGTGTACATATCCCACTCCATGTACACCTCACACACACACACACATCTCACACTCCGTGTTACCCCAATACTATGTACAAGTCTCACATGGTTTATACATTACATGCCGTGTACACATAATACTCCAGATACACTTGACACTCTATGTAAACTCATATGCCATGTAAACCTCCAACATCAGTATGTCCCACATGTGGGACATTTCCTCTCTCACACCGTGTGCATATTACACATATTACGCCTCATATGCTGTGCGTGCTTCATACTCCTTGCACACCTCACTCATGTGTATACCTTCCATGCTGTGCACTCCTCATCTACAGAACACACACACTTCACATGCCATGTGCACGCCACATATGTGTCCCACCTGCCCATATTCCTGCGCATATACCTAAGTCAGGTACGTCCACACCTCGGTCCCAGTGTGAATGTTTGTCTCCACCTATGTGCCTAAACATCCCCTGGCCCATCCAGAAAGAAGACACAAAGGGGCATATATGCCATGACATTCATCTCTTCTTTGTATTTTCCGGTTTGAACTTTTCAAGCTGAATTTTCCTACCTCAAGGAGGTCAGACCTCCCTCTAAGGGCTGAGGGAGGAGCAGCTCAGGGCTGAGGGGAGAGCTGGTGATGAGGACCTGGTGATGGGGTGGCACAAGTAGCAAGATCCAGAGGGCGGCTGTGGGGACCTGGAGAGGGGACTCGGCTCTCCACCCCTCTCCTGTTGCCTCCTTTCTGCCTCATCAGCCCACCTTCCAGCCTGGGGGGCACCAAGGGACTGGGATTAAGGCACACACAGCCGTTGGGCTCTGGGACAGACACCAGCTGCAGCCCCCAGCAGCTGCCCCAGCCACATGCCTCTGAGTGGAGACCAGATGCTTTGGAGAAGCCTGATTCCCCTGGCTCCAAAACCTGCTCATCCCTGGCCAATAGCACCCAGGACAGGGGTTTTCTGGCAGAAGAACAGAGGGCAGAGGGTATCATGACTGATGCCCTGGCCGCCTGCAAGTCTGTGGTCTGCCTCTGTCCTACATCCCATCCTGCCACCTCCATGAAGCTCTCCTGGATTGCTGCTTTCCCCCTGGCTTGGGAAGGTGATTTATGGCCCATGTGCCTCAACAGGCCCAACCTCCCCCAACCCTTCAAGCATTCCCCAGACACCCACTCTGTTTCCAGGCCCCAGGCTAGGTGCAGCAAGATCTAAGGATGATTCAGACAGTGTCCCCAGCCTCGGAGAGCTCTGTCTAGTGGGGAAATAGCAATCCATAAATGAATAATCAAAACACCCTGCGGGAGCACCCAGAGGGAACAATGAACTCTCTTGTGGACACTCGAGAAGAGTTCCCCAAGGAGGAAATATTGCTATCCTTCTTCTTGGGTACTGAAGGATGAGTAGGAGTGCCCAAGAGGGGTGGGGCTGGGGGGCTGCTGTAGGGAAAGGCTTTCCGGGCTTAGAGAACAGCATGGGTGAAGGCCTGGAGGTATGACAACATGTGTTGGGATGTTCCTCAGGTGGCTGACACTGGATCCAGGGTTCCTTGGATCATTTAAGACCTGTTGCTTCAGACCCCCCGAGGTGTGTCATGGCAGAGGTAGAGGACTGCAGTGAGAGGCTAGAGACTACGTACAGTGGAGAGAGCCCGGACCAGAGCAAGTAAGATCAGGGTTTTCACCTCACTGTGCTGCACTCTGCTGCGTGACCCTCTCTCAGCTCTGTCCCCTCCTGGGTCCCACTTTCTTCACATGTAGGATGGAGGCATTGGCTGCCTGACTCCATACACACTCAGGAACGAGGAGGTCTTGCAGAGTCCCTGCTTCTCCCTGTCTTCTCAGCTTCCCTCTTGGGCCTCCCTTCTCTGGGCAGGAGGGCAGCTGCCCATCCTCTGACTCCATCCACGTGGCCCACATAGGGCTGGGTACACCACAGAGGTCAGCCCTGGGGTGAAGCAGAAGCTGTGTGAGGCGAGGGCTCAGCATGAGATCAGAAGCCTGTTCCCCAGACTGGAAAGCAGTTAACTTGGGGATCCCCACAAAGGAGCACTGGGGACCATGAATATCATAGTCTTTTCTTCTCCCAAAGATGGAGCACAACTTGCCTGGGTCCATCTGAATTTGGCCTAGGAGAATATGGTGCTGAGCTTGCCCAACATGGAGACTGGACCACCAGTGCTGCAGCTATATTCCTCAGGTATCTCCACTGGACTTAGGAGTCTAATACATCTGGATTCAAATGCTGTGTCTACTCCTTACTTACCTTGGGTAAGTCACTTCCCCTCTCCATGTCTCATTTTTCCCCAGCTGTCAAATGTGACTGGTTCTAGCACCTACATAGGAGGATGTAAGGGTTCAGTTGCCAAGGCATACACAGTGCTTGCATCATGCCTGTCTCAGGGCACACAGTAGGAGCTTGGGAATTATTCTTGCTTTGCTTGATCTCTCTTTGGATGGAAGCTATGGAGATGGAAGTTATGGGCAAGCAGTGGGTGGGGTGGGGATGAGGACGTTGGGAGCCTGTCCTGGTTATTCTGAACTCTGGACCTCTTGGAACTGGGGGTCATGGTGGGGTTGGGGGCAGCTGGAAGTGTGGGTGATGATGCAGCCTGTGAAGTGTTGCCTGCAGCAGCAGGCGTCACTGCCTCCACCATGCACACGGGCAGCCTGCCAGCCACCCCCAAACAAAGCCTGGCCAAAGGGGAGCAGAGCAGGTTGATGACAGACGCAGAGAGGCTGGTGCAGGCAGGGCCAGGGCCAGGGGTTGGGGGAGGCCCAAGGATGCAGTTCTTTGCTAAGGCATGCCCAGAGAAGGCTGAGGTCCAGCAGAGTTCACATTTCAGCAGCTAGTGTCCCCGCCCTGCCCCAACACCAGTGGCATTTATCCTCGTTGCATGGTGTTGGAACCTGAGGCCCAGAGAGGGTAAGCCACTTGCTTATGGTTCACATATGCTTAGATATGGAGGTTCTGGGACAGAAACACTTATCTCTTGCTTCTACATATCTGGTTAACTCTGAATCCCAGATCTTGGAAACAGGGAATGGGCTTCTTCAGGCCCCTTTATGCCCAGGAATCTCTGAAGGAACAAGGATGAACTTCCACCACCTCATGCCTTTGAAGCAGGGACATCCCCACCAATGGTGGACAAAGGCAGGCACAGGACCCCAGGGGCTGGCACTGATTTGGTTTCTCCGTGATCAAGTGGTGGCTGTTTCTGCCCTGACCTCTGACCTCTGGCCCATTTGACTCAGGGGTCTTGGATCTCTGTTCCTCCTTAGCTATCATGGGATGGGAGCTCAGAGTGGGCTTGTCCCAGGAACTTGGGACAGGCAGGGAGGTGGGGAGAACATGGGGAGAAAGAAACATCTGGTCTTGGGGCCTTGCTGCTCCCCATCCTTTCAGGCCTTTCCTTGCCTCTTCTTCCATTCCAAGCCAAAGCTTTTCCACTCTTTCTTATGAATAATTTTGAACATAGACAGAAATAGACACAATAATACTATGAACCCCATTACCATTTCCCATAACCATTAGTCCATGTCCAAACCCAACCTGTCAATGCCCTGCCTACTTCTTCCCCTAGTATGATTTTGAAGCAAATTTCAGACATCCCATAATTTCATTTGTATATATTTGATTATATATGTCTAAAACATAAGGATTTCTTTTTAAAACATAAGCACAATATCATTAGCATACTAGAAAAATTAATAGTAATTCCTTATGCCAGCAAATATCCAGCCAGATTTCCATTTGTCTCATAAATTTTATTGGTTTGTTTGAATCAGGATCCAAATTGGGTCTGCACTGCAATTGTGATTGGTTGATCTGTCTTTTTACATATAAGTTTCCCTCCATATCTTTTTTCCCCTTGCAATTTATTTTTAAAAAACTGGGAAACTGGGTTTTTTGTTCTGCAGTTTGTTATAGTCTGGGATTTTCAGATTGCATCCCTATGGTGTGTTTTAACAGGTTCACCTGTTCTCTGTATTTTCTGTAAATTGTTGGTTGGATAGAGGCTTGGTCAGATGCAGATTTGATTTGTTTGGGTAAGACTGCTCTGTAGGAGATGTTGTGTTCTTCCCTCAGGGGTGCATAATGCCTAGGTATCTTCAACCAAGTTTCTAGAGCGTCTTCACTCTCTGGCTCCTCCTCCTCTTCTCCTGCTTTCACATTCACTTCCTAAAGACAGGGAAGTGGATGAGACATCTATTCATCAAAACAACCACCAACAACCTTATTATTGCTGAGGGGACATTTCTCCCTCCTTGCCTTATAGGATGCCCTTTAAAGTCACCGATGACTATGTCCTGTTGCTCAAAATGTTCCATTCCCTGGGTTTCCAAGACAACATCCTCTCTGGTTCTGCTTTGACTGTTGACCATTCTTTTGAAGCCTACTTCCCAGTCTTCCCATGTTCCATCTGCCACTGAAGTGACCATGCTCCCTCCAGGTTCTGACCTTTGGCCATACTTCCTTCACTATCTGTGGATTCATTATTCATTTCCCGGACATATCCACCACCTGAACACAGACAAATTTATTCACATCAATTTCCCCAGCAATCCCTCACCTGCAAGCCTCAGATTCATGTATCCAACGGTCTATTTTACATCTCTACCTGAATATCTCACAAGCTCCTCTAATTCATCATGTCCCCAAATGTGCTCACTGCCTTCCTCTGGAATCCAGCCTGTCCTCAGGAAATTTTTCTCTCTCATTCAATAGCACCACTACCTCCTCTGTCACCCAATGTAAGAACCTAGGCATCATCTCCCACCTCTTCTCCCTTGTACCTTCATATAATCAGCCACTAAGTCTTACTGATTTCATCTCTTAAATATCTCTTGAAGTCATCTTCATCTCTCTGCTTCAATTACCTTGTTGTAGGGTGGCCCCTAACAGCCTTCATCTCCACTACTGTGGCAACCTCATAGCTGGTGTCTCTGCCTTGTCTCTCAGTCTCCTTTAAGTTGGTCCCAACACTACCCTTGGACTGATGACTCTACAATAGAAATCTAGCAGTGTCCCCCTTGCATAACCCTTTCACAGCTCCCCACTGACTCCAGAATAAAGTCCTAGTGTCCTGGCATAGCATTCAAGGCCTTCCAGAAGGCATCTCTACTTATCTTCTGGCCACATGGCTCAGTGTTCCCTGGGAAGTAATATGGGTTCCTCCAACAGGATGACTTACGTGGCCAAAATTCTGCTCTTACCATTTCCTTCTTCCAGGAATTTCCCCTCTCCTTTCATGGCCCACCCTGTCACTTGTCCTTGAAGATTCAGTTCAGAATGTCTCAATAAGGAAGATTTTCTAATAGCCTGGCCCCAGATCTCTGGCTTCCAGGCTGATTCGGTGCCCTCTCTCTGTCCTCGTGTCTCAGTTTCCTCATCTGTAAGGATGTATTATATGAATGAAATACATAAACATAAGTAAAGAATGTAAAACAGCAAACACAGTAAGTGACTCCATAATGTTGTTATTATTGCTTCTAACATGACATTTTCCATATTAGATTAACACTATTTTCTGGTCAGTCCTCCATCCTATGCTGTGATTTCTTCACATGGAGCATGCATCACTCATTCATTTGTTTGGTTAGAGACACAACAGAGACAGCCAATTGTCCCCCAATATCCATACCTCACTTTTTTAACATAATGATATAATTTTTACTTAGAAACATGGTATATTAGTCAACTTGGGCAGCCCATAACAAAATACTACAGACTGGGTGGCTTCAATCTAGAAATTTATTTTATCACTGTTCTGGAGTCTGGAAGACCAAGGTCAAGGTGCTAGCAATGTTATTTCTCCTGAGGCCTCTCTCCATGGCTTGCAGACAGCCACCTTCTCACTGTGCACTCACATGACCTTTTCTCTGTGCATGCACATCCTTGGTGTCTCTGTTCTTATTAGGACACCTGTCATATTGGATTAGGGCCCCACTTTCACAATTTTAATTAACTTTAATGACCTCCTTAAAGACACTATCTCCAGAGACAGTCACATTGGGGATTATGGCTTCAACCTATGAGTTTTCAGGGGAGGATACAGTTTAGTCCATAACACATGGCCATCTAGCAGAAGACTACATTTCCCAGATGCCCTTGCAGCTAGCTGTGACCATGTGACTAAGTTGTAGCCAATGGGGTATGAGTGGGAGTAATTTGTGTTCAACTTCTTAGTTATGACTTTTGAGGGGAAGGAGCTGGCCTTCTTTCCCTCTCCCCATTGGTCGGTATGTGGGTGATTAGCAGGAGCTGGAGTGGCCATCTGGTAGACAGAGGAATGGCTCTTCCTCAAAATGTGCACATCCTAATCCCTAGAACCTGTGAAAACATTACGTTACATGGCAAGAAGGACTTTGCAGATGTGAATAAATTCAGGGTCTTGAGATGGGAAGATTATACTGGATTCCTGAGGTGGGCCCAGTGTATTCACAGGAGTCCTTATAAGGGAAAGAAGGAGGCAGGTAAGTTAGAGTCAGAGGAAAATGTAACTATGGAAGCAGAGGTTGGAGTGATGTAGCCATGAGCCAAGGAATGCAGGTAGCTTCTAGAAGCCAGAAAAGGCAAGGAATGAATTCTCTTCTAGAGCCTTCAGAAGGAGCACTGCTCTGCCAACATTGATCTTAGCTCCCTGAGAATCAATTCAGACTTCTGACCTCCAGAATTGTAAGATAATAAATCTGAATTGCTTTAAGCCACTAAGTTTGTAGCAATTTGTTTGAGCAGCAATGGGAAACTAATATACCACCTTAGATCATGTGATGGAAGTTGCAGATTGAAGATCCACAAAGCAATGAGAAAAAAGAGAATCTGGGTGTCCGGTATTGTCAAGCTGCCACATAAGTCTTTAACCACCTACCTGGAATTTTATGTAAGCAAAGAATAAACTGAAAATTTTTGGTCTTTTTGTAATCACAGTCATCTAATCTGTATCCTACTGATATGTCTACCTATGATGGGTCTGGCAACGACATGCGCCCTAGGCAGTAAGGTGTATATTGTGCGTGGTAAGTGAGGTGGCTGGGATATGCCCAGAAAATTATGTGAACACAAAAAAGGAGGCAAGAAGTATTTGTTTTACTAAGCTGACTACTGCTAGGTAAATAAGAAATGCTCTTCTCATTTTGCAGATAAGACCAAGAGGCTGGGTGGCTGTCTCCCAGGGAGACATATGGCATGTTCCTGAGGAGGAAATAGAGGTTCTGGGGTAACCTCTAGGGAAGATGAGAAGTGAGTGCCCCTTGCAGGGAAGTGGTGGGAGTCAAGTGGGCTGTGGTGTCACACTGCTTAGGGTGTACTCATGACTCTGCCACTGACTGTGTGACTTCGATAAGTCCCTCAGTCTCTCTGAGCTTCCATTTCCACATATGAAAGGTGGAAATATTAACTTACATTTTAAAAAGTGCTGTTGTGTGACCAGGTGTGGTGGCTTATGCTTGTAATCCCAGTACTTTGGTAGGCCGAGGCGAGTGGATCTCTTGAGCCCAGGAGTTCGAGACCAGCCTGCACAACATGGTGAAACCCCACCTCTACAAAAAATACAAAAACATTAGCTGGCCATGGGGGCATGTGTCTGTAGTCCCACTTGGGTGGCTGAGAAGTGGGAGGATCTTGAGGCTCCCACTTACTTGAGGCTGCAGTAAGCTGTGATCATGCCACTGCCCTCCAGCCTGGGTGACAGAGCAAGCCCCTGTGTCAAAATAAAATAAAATAAAATAAAATAATAAAATAATAAAATAAAATAAAATAAAAAAATAAAATAAAATAAAATAAGCTGTTGTGGATACGAAGTAGGAGAATGCAGGAAAAGTGTATCTAAAGCATAGAGCTAGGAACATAGCAAGTACTCAGTCAGCAGCTACTGGCTGGGCATGGTGACTCACACCTGGAATCCCAGCATTTCAGGAGGCCAAGGTGGGAGGATTGCTTGAGGTGATCCAGCTTGAGTTTGAGAGCAGCCTGGTCTTGAGTCTGGGCTTGAGTTTGAGTACAGCCTGGAAACATAGTGAGACCCCATCTTTACTAAAAATAAAAATATTAGCTGGGCATGGCAGTAAGCATCTGTAGTCTCATCTACTTGGAAGGCTGAAGTGGGAGGATGACTTGAGCCTGGGTTGAGGCTGCAGTGAGCTGTGATAGTGCCACTGCACTCCAGCCTGGGTGACAAAGTAAGACTCTCTCTCTGCCTCTCTCTCTCTCTCCTCTCAATAAATAAATAAATAACCAAACAAACCCAGCAGCTACTGTTAGGTCTTACCTGTCCAAAACTCAATGATCAGACCTACCTACTGAATGTTGGAGAAATCTAACACCCATCAGCCTCTGTGAATTCCCAATATTTAAGCCCAGGTCTCATACACACAAGCTTCTACAATACTTATAGCTGCAATTTTATAGTCCATGCCCAAGTAAGAGAGGAAGAGGTGAAAGGGTTTGCCCTGCTGCCCCTCCTTCCATCTCCCTCTTTTGTCCTAAATGAAGATGAAGTCCACATGCTGCATGAGTCTAACTATAGGACATTCTGGAAAAGGCCAAACTATGGAGACAATAAAAAGATCAGTGGTTACTAGGGGTTGAGGGGATAGAGGGTTGAATAAGCAGAGTGCAGATAATTTTTAGGGCAGCAAAAATATTTTGTATGATACTGTAATGGTAGATACATGTCATTATCCCTTTGTCAAAGCCCATAGAATGTAAAACAAAGAGTAAACCCTAATGTAAATTGTGCACTCTGGGTGATGATGATATGTAGTTTCATCAATGTTGGTTTGTGGATTATAACAAACGTCCCACTCTGGTGCAAGATGTTGACACTGGGGGAGGCTGTGCATGTGTAGTTGCAGGGGTATATGGGAACTGTCTGTGCTTTCTGCTCAATTTTACTGTGAACCTGAAACTGCGCTGAAAAATAAAGTCTATTTTTTTAATGGCATGTATCTGTTATCTATTACCATGATAATTATGTGTAATAAACCACTCTCCAAAATCCAATGGCTTCAAATAATAAACCTTTAGTTTCTGAGTCTGCAGGTTGGCTATTTAGATTGGGCTGTTTTCCTAGGCTCTGCTGGGCTCACTCACATGCTGTACTTGACTGGCTCAGGCTGGTCTTGGCTGAGGAACTGGGCGACTCAGCTGTGCTCCACAGGCCTCACCTCCAGCAGGCTTGCCTAGGCATGTTTTCATGGTAATGGTAGTGATGCAACAGTGCAAGCAGAAACACATTTCCCAAACCTCTGCCTGATTCATATATGTTAATATCTCATGGGTCAAAACAAGATACATGGCTGAACTCAGAATTGAGACTTGGAGAAATACACAATATGCCTCCTGATATGAAGAGCTGCAAAATCATAAGGCAAAGGGTATGAATACAAGGAGGTGTGAAGAACTAAGTTCATTAATGTAATTGGTCCACCATATGGAGATAATAGTACACGCATCCTGAGGGGTGCTGCAAGGGTTAGATACAGTCAAATATATGTGTTTAATATGGTGCCTGGCCCATAACAGGAACTTATAAAGTGGTTCATTCCTCCTTACCTACAGGAATCTTTGGATATATATGGGACTTTTCAGATGGAGTAGAAGGTATTGAGAATTACTGGCACCATAGGAGCAAGGGTTAGCACATGATTTGTGCTTTGCTCAGTAGAGGTACCCGTGGAGCCTTCGTCATGTATCTGCTATAGCTGTTTCTTGGGGTAGGTCTTCAACCATAACAAGCCTGATGCCACTGGCTGGCAGATACTCCCTTATCATTTACAGAGTCATATTCATCAGAATAGATTTCCTGCCAAGTGAGAGGAGTCACTGAAATCCTTTCAGACCATTAGCTTCCCTCCCACTATAAAAACGTAAGTCCCCTGACAAATGAAAATGGATTCTCCTGCTTTTTGAGCAATACGACGATGACAATAACAACAATAATATTAATAGCTCCCACCCGCTAAGCAGGAAAACAGATTTTGATTCTCATATTGGCTCGCCAAGGTAAGTACTATTACTATCCCAGTTTTACAGAGGAGGAAACAGAGGCTCAGGCAAGCTATTCAGCTAGTAGGTGGCAGAGTTGGGATTTGAACCCATGTCTCTCCAAGGCCGAAACACTACTCCACCTTTTCTTCCTGACTCGACTTGTGCTTATTCTGCTGATCTCAAGTCAGAGGTCCCTTGTCATTTGTGTTACTTTTTGCTAGCTCACTTCAGCCACCCTACCCAGGTTTCATGTCACATGCTGACAGGGACCGAAGATCCGCGATGAGAGGGTCATGGCTGGAGGGAATTTTTCCAGGTCTGGGCAGGTGAGGCACGGACCCCAATTTCAGGACCAACCCCTCCCAGAGTTACACTTGAAACCTTCCCCTTCCCTGGAAGGCCAATGCCTGCTGGGCATTTCCGGGATAGCCTGAGGGCTTGGCCAAAGCCAAGGCCTGGAACTGGCCCTCTTCCCAGGGCCCTGACCTCTCACGGCTTGTACGTGCGGGTCAGTGAGAAGCAGGACTCCAGGAAGGAAGACAAGGCCCCAAACCTCAGGACTCAGTTGGAGAAACCAGAGAAGGCCCCAGAACAGCTGACTCTGGGCGCCACGTATTGGAGTCACCCCCTCCCCCACACTGGCTGTGCTGTGAGTCACGGGTTTTAAGCTGAGCACTCTGGGAGATTAACCAGCTTTGTGACCAGCTGCTGGAGGAGGATACTTGGCTGAAAGAAGCAGGATAAAGTTACCCTCTCAGAAGTTTACAGGAAGGCCCATAAATGCCCCCAACTGCTGTGGGGCCCATGTTCTGGGGCGTTCCTGGGTGTTACCCCTGGGCAGACCCTCAGTGGCTGTGCTCATCCCCCCTGCTCCTCGCCCACCAAGTAGGTTCTACTAATCTGGCACTCACTGGGGATATCTGCCACTTGGGGCCCCATGATTCCAAGACGGGTCTTGGGCCATGGGCCTTCCTTGCCCAGATGACAGATAATAGGAACAGAGCCTATCCTGGAGTCCGTGGGAGGAAACTGGCTCCTGCCTGGCTTAGGTTTGGGGCAGAGGCTGGTGGGAAATGCCTGAGCGAGATGGTGGCCCCTGGCACACAGGCTGCCCCAGCCAGGGTGAAAGGGACAGGAAGAACCCCATCCCAGGGCCCTAGAATGCAACGTATGGAGGGGCCTCGGAGGGCCTCGGAGAGGGAACTGGGAGGCTTGGCTTCTAGCCCAGCTCTGCCTCTGACCCTTTGGCCTTAGTGTCCTCATCCACCAAAAGGAGAACTTGTCATTTTCAAACTGTGTTTTCTGGAGTCCTGGGCCATTCAGAAGTGCTATAGGGATTCCACAAATGTTGGATTAGAATGTTGGACCACAAATATCCTCCAATCATCATACATACCTACCCCCTTATTTCACAGATTTGTATTAACCAAAATAGGCTCATTTTTTCCTCCACCGATTGACCATTCATTCAACAATTCTTTCACGAGTGCCTACCGTCTGCCAGGCTCTTTTGTAGCTGGTGAGTAGAGCATACTTTATAAGAAATAACAGTAATCCACGTGAACTTATAAATTAATTTATGGCAACAAAATGGCCCCTCTGTCTGCTTTACATATCAGGGTTTCACCTAAGAATTTATCTGAAGACAGGACTCTGCTCCTAAATAAGTTTGGCTTGGGATGATCTCCTGGGTGCCTCCCTGTCCATCTGGCTCCATTCTCAAAGCACTAAGCTGCCAGTCCCTTGGGGGAAGATCTAGAAGAGGTGAAGATGAGGCACTTCAGCCCCAGGGGACCCAGTGGCGTGGGGGTTTCTCCACATAGTGGAGAGGCCACCGTCTGTGTGAGGCCTTGTGTGTCCTCTGTACTAGGGCCTGAATGGTACATGGGCAAGAGGAGGACATTGGGTGAAGACTCTGCCTCTGGATCCCAAAATGGGGCATTCAGGAGAGCCCAACCTGGCTCTACCCCCACCCCATTATCCTACCAACAGCCCACCCCCAGCTGGTGCTACTACTGATGCTAATGTCTGCTCTGTGCCAGGCACTTTACATACATCCCCTTAATCTTGGCAGGTGGGTATTTTTAGTCATATTTTATAGATGAAGAAGGGAAGGACCTACTATAGGCAAGCTGTGTGCTGAGTGCTGGGGATACAGAGAGTGGGCCCATTCTAGTCTAGTGGGAGATACTAAGAGTCATATCTAACACATGCACTACTTACTGTAGGACAGGAACTTTTCCTAAGTCCATCTCCTCAATACCAGCATATTATTATCCAGCCCATTTTATAGATGAGGAAACTGAGACAGAAATACTAGTGTCCTAAGGTCACAGAGCAAGTAAGAGCTGAGATTTGAACCCCAGCACTTGGGCTCCTGAGCCCATGTGTGTAACTACCCTGCTGTGCCTTCTAACAGCCAAGGTAATATTCCGCAAGCATTCCTTCATTCCTTCATTGGGGCCATTGGGGCCTTGCTATCCCACAGCTCCCATGCTAATGTGGGAGGCAGAGGTATAACAGAGAGTCACCACCTAGGGTGAGGAGAGCAGCACCTGGGGTCAGCACTGGAGGACAAGGACATGGAAAGATGTGGGGTGTGAATCTTGGCTCTGCCGCTGACCAGTCAGGTGACCCTGGACAATGGATATAGCCTCTCTGAATTTCTACTGCCTCATCAGAAAGATGAGGATGGTAATATCTACGTTTCAGGATTGATTTAGATTAAATAGTCAATGCACATACAGTGTCAAATACTGTGCAAAGGAAGACAATAAGTGCTTAGTAAACGGTAGCTGTATTTATTAACAAAACTAAAGAGTGGGTGGGGAAAAGGAGGACGAAGAGGATTCTGGAACTTGTTTCTCTATGAGCTCTGTTCTTGGCCAGAGGCTGGCCTTCTGTGCCCAGCCCCCTTTCCATCCCCAAGCCTGTCCGGGCACCTGCTGTGGGTCTTGACATCCCCAGGCAGGGCCAGGAAAGGGCCAGGGTGAGGCCAGGAGGGCGGGTGAGGACAGCCCAGCCCAGCTCCTCACTGCTGGGGAGCCTGGTGTGGGGGCAGGGCTGCTCTTGGCAGCTATGTGCTCCCTGGATGGAGAGAAGGCCTGTGTGTCTATGGGGGAGTGAGTAGAGGCAGAGGCAGCCAGACCCTCCTGCCTCTTAGAAATGAAGGTTCTAGCAGCCTCTCTCTAGGGGTTCATGGTAGGGGCAAGGGCGATGGCTCTGCCTGCCCAGTGCCTCAGCTCAGTGCACATATCCCTGCTGCTTATGCCTCCAGATCTCATCTGGGCCCTGCCTTTGTTCTCACGCAGCAACTATCTCCAGGAGATGGAGATGTCATCAGAAGAGCCAGAGCCAGGTGTAATCCAAGGTTCTGCAAGGAAAAGGAAGAATGGTGTGGAGTGGGTTGCTGCAGGGAAGGCTTCCCAGTGGAGGTGGCTCCTGAGCTCTAGGGAAAGGGAAGTGGGTGTCCTTCCAGGCAGAAGGAACAGCAGGGGCAAAGGCCTGGGGGCTCATCTACAAGATTAGATAAAACGTCTCAGTTCCAACACAAATTTTGTTCAGATCCAATTATTTTAGTAGGAAAGGGGACATGTTAAAGCATGTCTGGGGCCCCTGAGCTAGGCCTGGGATGAGGATGGGCTTAGGGAGTAGGCCTCGGTTTAAGGAGGGCAGGAAGCCAGGTGCCAGAACTTAGACACAGTCTCCATCTCAGCACCAGAGGTCTGAGGCCCTGCGGGATGGATGGCTGAGACATTGCTGCTGGGAAAGAGCTTGTAGGGGGTGTTGCGCCCCAAAGGTATGTCTGCAGAAGGAACTTGAGCAGCAGGTCCCAATGAAGGTGGAAGCTCTTCCCAATACCCCTATACACACTCAGAATATGGAGGCGTCCCATAGACACTCTGGTTACAGAGGTACTCCGAACATGGGCTAAGGTCCTGGACAGTGACACACGGTCCACATAGGGTGATAACAGGGATTGTCATATCAGAGAGGCACCTTCAGTTAGACCCCCGGGACCACACCATCACACAGTGACAAGAGCTCACAGGGCACACAATCAAGTGTCACCCCGTCTCCGCTGCCCCTGGGGCAGCCTCACTCCTGGGACCTCCTGGAGCTGGGCGCAGCCAGTGGCCATCAGCGCCAGCCGCAGGGCCCCCCCGCGGCACACGTGCACTCGCCGCCCGCAGCCGCATCCCGCGCACACGCCGGCGGGGCTAACGAGCCCACAGCCCTCCAGGGCGGGATGAAGCCAGTTGTCGGGCGGGGCCGCGGCGGTCACACAGCATTAGCCCTGCGGCCGCCCCGCCAGGTGCGGCCACTGCCCCTAATCCCTCGCCCCGGCCCCGCTAAGCCGGGCCTGAACGATGCCACAGCTGGGGGCGGCCGGCCACGCGCCTCCCCTCACCGCAGCCCCAGCTCGGCCCGGGCCCCGGCCCGGCCCCTCCCTGCGGCCGCGCGCCCGCAGCGGGGCCCCTCCCCACGCTCTAGCGGGGCTCCCACCTCCTCGCCCTGCCCAGCGCTCTCCAGTCCCTTCCCGCCCACTGACCCTGTGCTCGCACCCCCGTCTCTCGCCAGCATTCCCACGGCGCCGCCCCAGATCCTCCCCGCTTTGCCCACCGGCCTCCATCTCTGTCCTCAGGCCCGCCGGAGTCACAAGCCCCATCCCAGACTCTCCAACGCTGAACCTGCAGCGCCCAGCACTGCCCTGGTGCCACCACCTGCCAGCTCTGTGCCTGCCCCTCCACTAGATCATGACTTGGGCTCCAGCTCCCTCACTCTCCATGCCTCTCACTTGCGGGCTGTGCCCTGCTCAACTGGCCAGGATTTGTGAAGCCCCAAGGTTCATCTCCTCCCCCACCACACTTATCCACAGCCTCCACCTGCTGACATACCCAGGCAAGACTCCCTTCCCCTTCAGGCAGCCAAACTTCAGTTAGAATCTTCTAGCTCTTACCAGACCCCTGATGAATCCCAGGATCTTCGCAGGTGATCCCAGGGCCTCTTTGAATCACAGTTTTACTTATCTGAAAAATAAAGAGGTGTAATTTAGATGACCTCTGAGGACCCTCTTGCCTTTCCTACCCCAAAACACTAGCAAGGTCATATACTTCCATTCATCTGAATATTAAAGACAGATGAATATGGAAGAACAGCCACTGGCCATGTGTCCTCACCGGAACCCTTCGCATCCCTTAGCTCTCAGGGTCTGAGCTAGCCAAGGCAGCTTTTAGCCTCTGGCGTAGGGTGGGTAAGAGGGAACAGGGTGGAACCTGGTTGCTTAGGTCTGGGCCAGGACTTGGTGTCTCTGCCACCTTCGGATGGATGTCTCCTAGAAGGGTGTGTCTCTGAGGCTGGCCTGCTGGGGGTCCTGGCCTCAGGCACTGCCAGCATTAGTGCTGATGGACAGCCCCAGCAGGTGGGAGCCTGCTAGTCCCCCCCGACAGCCCTGCCCACCTGTCACCCTCTTTGCTCGGGTGACCGGCTGCCTGACCCACTGACCAACTTCTTGTTGCTTCCCAGCACCCTGGGCACTGTTCTCAGTGCCCCACTCCTCTCCCTTCAGCTTTTCCCGGCAACCTCCTGGCTCAGAGCACGCGGCACACACGTATCATGCATATGCACATTCACACTGCACACACAGTCACATGCTAATATAGGGCTGCATGCATGCACACCCCACATCTGAGCCTGCTTCATGCTCATGCAGTCTGAGCCAAGTTGCTTCTTTCCAGGTGGAGAATTTTGGCATTGCCATCTCTGTGGCAATAGGGCCACATGGTTAAAGCAAAGGCATTAAGTCTGATCACCGGATGCCTGTCCTGGCTCTGTGATATCCTAATGTGTAACCTTGTCAAGTTACTTAAATTTCCTGCACCTGATGTTCCTGATCTGTCAAATGGAGCTGATTATATCTCATAGGATTTTGAGACTCAAATGAGAAGATCCATGGAAAGTGCTTAGAACAGTTATCAGTACCATGGAAATTCACAATACACGTTAACTGTTAGTAGTAGTATCCAGGAGGGGCTGAGGGTCTCCTGGGAATACCTTGATAATATTCCTTTAGTCATCTCTGGCCATAACTATTCAAATGGTTACAAACAATCCTGATCATATTTTTCTTCCACTTATGAAGGCTGTATCAATTGCCCAGATGAAACCAGGACATGCCATTTTCACAGCCTTATCTTTATCGTGATAGTGATTGTTGATTCTTTGCTGTTTAAAAGCCAAGAAAACAGGTAAGGGTGGGCCTAAGCTGTTTAGAGAACTCTGGGCTGGGTCCTGGAGCTCACACATCATCCCTTTGGAATCTGTTCTAGACCCTCTCCTCAGATCAACATCAGCATCCTGGTCTGTGTGTCTTGGGATCCACCTTATTCTTTCTGGAAATGAAGGCAATGTCTGCCTCCTCTCATCCCTCAGATCTCAAAGGTCACCAGCAACTTCCATTTCACCTCATGTGCTCCCAGGACTCAAAGTGGGATTTCTCGGGCCTAAAGAGAAGAATGTACTTGGCAGAGCTCTGAGCTCTAGGACAATCTCTCCCCACGTCTCCTTCTTCAGTCTGCTCCAACCAAACCTAATTCCATTCTTGGCCACATTTAAGAAAAGAATGCAACAGCTTGAGGCTCATGGACCCTATGGAGACAATAGCTGCAGATGAAGCTGGAGAGTTCTGCTTCTCTACTACCCTTGGCCCCAACAGAAGCCTTCTTTGTTCCATTTCTTACCCTGAACAAAACTCAAGAAATCCTTTTCTGCTGCCATTAGTATTTTCCTAAGTCTCACTCCATTGGTCCTTTCCTTTCCTGCTCCTTTTTCAGAAGCCATCTCTTTGGTTCAGCTTCAGGCGTTTATCCTGTCTCTGATTTTGGTGTATAGTCTCTATATATTATTTATTGTGACTATTAGAGAGTATTATAATCTCTTTTATAATCTTTCCTATGTTAATCATCTATTACTGTTTAAATTTAGCAGCTTAAAACAACACATTTATAGTTGCACAGTTTCTATGGGTCAGGAATCCAGGAGCAATTTAGCTGCAGTCTGGCTCAGGTCCCTCACAAGGCTGCAGTGAAGGTGTTGGCTGGGGTTGCAGTCATCTCAAGGCTTGACCAGGGGAGGATCCATGTCTAGCTCATTCACGTGGCTTTGGCTGGAGCTGATGCTCCTTGCCATGTGGGCTTCTCCATGGGGTGACTCCCAACATGGCAACTGACTTCTCTTAGAGTGAGTAAACCGAGAGCGTGCACCCTAAACAGAGCTGCATCTATTTATAACCTAATTGTGGAAGTGACAACCCCACTACTTCTGCTGATACTCATACTCAGAGGGAAGTGATTACAGTGTGTCAGGAGGCAAGGATGACTGGGAACCATCGCAGAGGCTGCCTACCGCATTTCCTACCTGGCTTTCCCTGTACTTTTGTGCCTAGCACAGCGCTCTCAGTAGATGGTTACCACTCAGTACATATTTGCTGAAAGAATGAATGCAAGCATCAGAGGACACTCTGCAGAGTTTATATAATTCTATATTGTTCTCTCAGGCTACTATCCCCCCTACCCCTGGCTTGTCCCACACTTTTCTTTTTTCTGGGAATCATTTGCCTTTAAATTTTAAACTTATTTTATCCTTGAATAGCACATTTGCTCACAGGAGCCTATTTACATCCTCCCCCCACTTTTTAAGAGTTGCCTTCCAAAAATGGGGACATGCTTGGTGTATATCTCATGTGGATAACCCCTATGGTGAGCACCTATGGATAACCCCTATGAATAACACCTATGGATAACCCCTATTGTGAGCACAAGCTCAGAAACGACTGGGCTACTTTCTTTATCTAACTGATCAGAAGAAACCTGTCTTCATCTAATCTGTCTACATCTAACTGGTCAGAAGAAACCATTCCCCATGTCACATCCTCCCACGTGTTCACACCATGTGCACTTACTTTCCCTCTTATGGCTTTCAGCCTCCTGAGCTTCCTGGGTTTTGTATGGGTCTGCCTTCCCGGTAAACAATGAGGACCCCTCACAGGGTAGGAACAATTTAGCAAATATTCAATGAGCACTCACTGAAGCATGCATTATGTGCTAGCACTGGCCTGGGGACCATGGAGACAAAGGAGTAACTCATGGAACCTCCAGCATGTGGATGGAACAGGTGCTCGGGAATGCTTGCTCCTTCCGGGAGATCAAATTGTTAGCAAGTCTACCCAAAATAATTCTCAGATGCTGTAATGGCAGAATTTCTAGGAATGGCTCCCAAGACTCCACACTCACTGGAACCTGTAAATATGATACTCCCCTGACCGTGCTATGTTGTATGGTACAGTTGACCTTAGAGAGGGGAGATTATCTGAGGGAGTCTAATCTAATCTCTTGAGTCACCAACAGCGAAGAACTCTCTTAGGCTGGTGGCAGAAGGGGAAGTCAGAGAGATTTGGAGCATAAGAAGGACACGATGTGCTGCTTCTGGTTTGAAAAAGAGAGGGCCATATAAGAAGGAATGCAGGTAGTCTTAAAGTGCTGAGAGGCAGCCAGCCAGTGAGGAATACAGACCTCAGTCCTATGACCACAAGGACAGTAATCTACCCACAAAGTGAATGAGTTTGGAAGCAGATTCTTGCAATATGTCTCATGCCCACCCCACAACACCTTGATTTCAGTCTTGTGAGACCTTGAAATTAGAAGTCAGTCAAGCCCTCTCAGACTCCTGACCTACAGAAATGTGAGCTAATAAATGGGCATTTTTTTTAAGTGGACAATTCAGTGTTTTTAAAAATATAGCGATAAAATTGTACAACCTTCATTTCTATATAATTCCAGAACATTTTCATGCCCCTGCCCCCAAACAAAGCCCATACTTATTAAGTAATCACTCTACATTCCCCCAGCCCCAGAAATCAGTAATCTACTTTCTGTCTCTATGCATTTGCCTATTCTGGATATTTCACATAAATGGTGTCATACAATATGTGGCTTTTTGTGTCTGAATTCTTTTGCTTAGCACGTTTTCAAGGTTCATCCATTGTAGCGTGGGTCAGTGGTTCAATTCTTTTTATGATTGAATAACATTCCATTGTATGGATATACTACATTGTATTTCTCCATTCATCAGTTAAGGGACATTTGGTTTGGGCTGTTTCTACTTTTTGGCTATTATGCATAAAGCTGCTATGAATATTTGTGAGAAGTTTTTGGGTAGTCACATGTTTTCAATTCCCTTGGGTATACACACAGAAGTGGAATGACTGGGTCATATGGTAACTCTGTGTCCAACTTTTTGAGGAAGGGTCAGACTGTTTTCCAAAGTGACTTCACTGGTTTAAGCTCCCACCAGGAGTGTACAGTGGGAATACATCCACACCAACACTTGCTATATCTGTCCTTTTTATTAGAACTATGCTAGTGGGTATAAAGTAGAATCACATCATGGTTTTGATTTGCATTTCCTTAATGACAATTGATGTTTTGTGGGTATCATTTTAGGCCACCAAATTTGCGGTAGTGGGTTACAAAGCAATAGAAAACTAATCTAGGTGACTTCTTTTACCTAGGTGGTAAAAATGGAAATGGAGCAAAACTTGATTTAAAAAAAAAAAAAAAGCCATTTGAGTTGAGTGGCCAAAGAAGGCAATAAATGACATTCTCATAAGGCAGACCTGGACTGCTGCAAGTGTGGGGACAGCATCTAAAGTTAGGGCACAGTGCTAAGTCAAGAACCAGGGCAGTTTACTCAGCTATGAAGGTATGAACAGCGCAGCAGACATGGAGTGAGCCGGACGAATATTGGTAATAAGCTGCTTCTGGTGTTTTGCCAGTTTCCATTTGATCAGCAATAAGTATGGTTGTATTAAAGGTGCCTCTAGGTCTGAGATATGTTTGATATTCAGCCACAAGTCCCTTGTAGCAGGACATCCAGATGTATGGAGACCCCATCACTTCTTAAAATACATTTCTGGGCAAGCCCTAGGACATGTTTCAATATCTCAAACTCCATTTCTCTGATGTGCCCAGGGGAGCTTTAGAGGACATTCCTCTCCACTTTACAACTTTGATTGATTGACTCCATTCATTCATGAATGGGCCAAGTTCTGTTCTTGGCCCTGAGGATACAGCAGTGAACAACATACAGATCCTAAGAGGCTTACGTTTTAGGTGGCAGAGTGGTCAACAAGCATAAAGTTAATACAACAGTGAATTATATACTTGAAGAGTGTTGGTGTTAAGCAATTTAAAAAGAAAAGAAAAAGCAAACCAGGGTACAGGAGCTCAGGATCCAGAAGGTGGGAAGGTTCAACTGCAGTGAAAGTGTGGTCAGGGAAGGCCTGCTGAGATTTGAGCAGACTTGAAGACAGTGAGGAGTTGGGAATGTGGATATCTGGTAGAAGAACATTCATGGCAGAGAGAAAAGTTACAACAAAGGTCCTAAGGCATGATCGTGTCTGTCAGGCTTGAGACACAGCGAGAAGGTTGGTGTACCTGGAGCAGAGCAAGGAGGCGAGTAGAGATGAGGTCTGAGTGTTAGCGGAGTCAGACCATGCAGAGCCTTGCAGTCATTGCCAGGACCTTGGCTTTAGGTTAAGTGAAATCGGGGCCTTTGAAGACTTTGAGCAAAGAGTTACGAGCCCTAACTTAGATTTTTAAAAGGAGTCTTCTAGCTGCTGTGCTGAGAATAGATGGGGTGGGGGTGTGAGGTTGGGGCAAGGGCAGAGGCAAGAGGACTTGTAGAGAGGGGTTGTACTGCACTAACCCAGCTAGCTGCAAGACAACCATAGCTTGGTTGACCACAGTGACAGGGGCGGGAGTAGGAAGTAGTCAGCTTTTCGGTATAGTATTTGAAAGCAGAGCTAATGGAATCTCATGACAGATTAGATGTGTTAGGAGTAGAGAGGGGAGACAAAGAAAAGATTAAGACATAGTGCCAAAGGTTTTACCTGAGCCACATGAATGATGGAGTTACCCATAAGCTGAGATGGGAAAGGCTATATATATAGTGGGTTTGTGGGCGATCAGGAATTTAGTTTTGGATAGGTTAAATTTGAGAGGTCTATTGGATATCCAAGTGATGATACCACATAGGCTGATAGATATGAGTTTGGAGTTTGATTGAGAGATCTGGCCTGAGGATAGCCGTTTGGCAGTCATCAGCATATAAATAATACTTAAAGCAAACCTGAAACACAATCCTTGGTATTTTTGACATATAGGATTGTTTCCCTTCCCCTAAACAAGTTCATTTTCTTTGTGCCCATGGAAATTTCTATGTTGTTTCTGAGGAGCGAGTCTTATCCTACTACATCTTGGTGAAGTTGGAAAGGTGTATTGACTTTGCTGACTTAAAATCTCAAGCCCCGGGGATTTATCATTCTACTCTGATCTCTGTCACTACATTGTTCATCAGAATCTTCTCCAGGTGACATCTCTGAAAAACAGGGCAGTATCCCTGCATTGCCCTTCTTTCTGAGTCATACCTGTGGATGCTATGCCAGAGTTATTTGGCCATCTTTCTCCCTCTTCCTCCATTTTCAGTTTGTTGATAGTTTGGAGTCAGATCGGAAAGCTCTTGGTGTGGGCCCCAGCATACCGTATGTATAGGGAGTGTTAGATGGTGTTTTTAATTCAGAGAGTTATAGGAATTTAGGCCAGTCCTGTAGACCATGCTCTCAGGGGCAGGAGGTGAGGCTAGCTGCCAGAGATGCCTCTGCTGCCCAGCCCCTCAACACAGGGATTTGGGATGGGCCGCTGGGTGAGGCGTTCCTGACTCTTGTCGGCTGGCTATTCTCTGCCCATTTCAGGAATGGAGACACAACAGTCTGGGGTGGGTGCGGCATGTGAAACAGACGGGATTGGAAGTCAGGTTGTAATAAGAAACTGACATCCTGGCCCCCTGTCCTGTATCACTCTGGAGTAGAGATTTGGGTCTCCCAGAGACACAATAAAAGTGATTGAGCTGGAACACCCCTAGGAGCCTGGCCTGGTTCCTCTCTACAAGCCCCCTGCCCTTTCCCTCTTCTGGGTTCCTGCTTCCCTCTTCCCGCAGGCTTGGTTGTCCTGGCCTCCTCCTCCCCTGCTTCAGGAGAGGGGCCAATTCAGGGCCCTGTGACTCAGGCGCGGGTTGGGGAGGATGTTTTGGATGCCGCTCTGCTGACGCTGGTGCCCTCTGTTCTTACATCCTCCTTAATTTACTGCCTGAGGAGGGGGCCAGGGCTCTGGAGAGGGGATTAGATGGTCCACACTGATCTGAGGCAACAGCTGCTGGGCTGGCCGCCGAGGAGTGAGCAGTGAGCAGGCGGTGGGGGAGGCTCATGCCTACATCAGGGCCGGAAGGGAACTAGGCAGGCATCCGGATGGTGCCCTTAGGTAAGAGTGGCTCTGGAGAAGGCTGCCCTTGGTCTGAGGGGTGGGGCTGCAAGGCCTGTCTGGCCAATAAGGTCAAATCCAGGTGTCACAGAAAGAAGACCTAGAAGGCCAACTGGTCAACCATCTTGCCAGCTTTCTGGAGAATATTGGGAAGCATTTTCTTTAGCCTCCTGAAACCCAGAAAGGAGAATATTGACTCTGGGGCCCTGGTCCAAAGAGAAATCTTGCCAAGCTCTAAGCTGTCATGTAGTTGCATGAGAGGCTGCCTAGAGTCAAAGCTGTTCCACAGCAGTTGGAGCGATCTCGTCCACCATGATGGTACCCTCCTCTCGTTCACTCTCCACTCACAAGGCGGAAGGCAGACTACACAGTGGCATTTCCATTTGACAGATGGGGCAACTGAGACCCACAGAAGTGGAGTGACTTGTCTCAGGTCACACTTGGGGTTGGTAGGATGGATGTGATTACAGCCCAATGCTCCTAACTAAACTGCTCTGCTTCTTGAATAGCAGTGCAACACATTGATATTTGGCACTGGAGGCCAGCATCTCTTCTTCCTTCTAGTTCATAATTCCAGGTGATAGCTTTGTCTAACAGAAAATGGCCCAAACATGGGATCCATAAGCCTGAACTCTTTGAATCAATTAATGTTCCCTTTTGGAGACGTCATTTTCCCATCTGTATTATGGATAATATCTTGAATAGCGCTATGACTGTCCTCAAAAGCGTAACAATCTTGTTTTAATCACTCAAAGGACAGGAAAGATGTTGGGGATCATTAAAACCATTGCAGCGAAGATTTGGGCTCTGGAGTCAAAATATCTAGGATCAAATAAAATCTCTGCCACTTACTAACTTTATTTTACCTAGTGAGTTTCTTCCCCTCTTTGAGCTCAATTACGTCATTTTCTGTAGACAAGAGATAATAACACCTATCACACGTGACTGCTATGAGGATTAAAAGACAATGAATGCTAAAGGCCTAGCATAGTAAATGCTAAATAAATTATAGAAAAACTAGTGGTAATAGTACTTCTTGCTTATTGATACATGGAGACACTAAGATTGAGTCAAGAACTCCTCGGCTAGTGGATAGTTTAGAGCAATGCTTCTCCCTCCTGCTGACCAGTCAGGATCATTGCATTGGAGACTGATGCTTAACAAGGTTCCTAGGTGACCCTCAGGATCTCCCGAGGTTGGTAATCACTATCATAGAGGACCTGCTTTGATGGTCAGATAATTGCTGTATCAGTTGTTTGTAGGTAAACAGGTGCTCAGACATTTAATAGTTTAAACACTTTCCCTGATTGGCACTTTCACTACTAATTAACTCCTGAAGAGTTCTTCCTTTTCTGGGTCATGAGCAGGAATTCCCCACTGGGGGTTCCCAATTAATGAAGTTTACTCAGCTTGGGGGCCTCTGGGAAGCAGGCAGGACTAATTATTCTCTACCACCCTCCTGTGCCGAAAAAACCCTGGCCAAATCCTCTCCCTATCCTTCATCAATCTTGTCCCAGCCTCCAGCTGGCTTGCATTAGCTCTGGTTTTTGAGCCCCAGAGCTGCGGCTGTAGTGGAGGGGTTGAGCCAGTCCAGGCTGGATGGATCTGTTACCTGATCCTGGGTCTGTGCCGCAGCCAGTCCTGGAATCTGGGGCAATGTGATCCTGCCCTGCGGGAGCCCCTAGCCAGGCCAGGGGTGCCATGGTGGGGCTCAGAACATCCTGGCTGTCCAGAGACCTCTGTTTAAGCCCACAAGGATAACATCCACAGACTCTCAGAGCACCTCCCGTCTAAACCCCTCACCTTAAGGAAAAGAAAGCTGGAGCCCAGATTGGTGAGGCACCTGCCTAAGGTCACATGCTTGTTCACAGCAGAGCCCTGGTCTCTCTCCTCCTGGAGCAGGACTCTTTTCCTGGCTTCTCCTGGAGAAGTTTGTCTGCAGACCTATTGTCTGCACGATGGGATTGGATATGGAGGCTCCTGCTTAACCTTAGACGCCCAAAGCAGAGGAGGTCAGGGGAAGGAGGGTTTTGGACTAAAGTACATGATTCTTTGACCCGGATTAAATAAGTCAAATTTCAGGTCATTTAAAGGATACATTTGGAGAGTAACAAGAATGGAAATATGGAAACAATTGAAATAAGGGTGACAAATAAGTTTTAAAAATATCTTTTGTAGATACTGTCATTTTTTAGTGCAATCCAAGAACACAGATGTTTTGGCTGTGAAACATGGAGACAGTCTCCTCTGGAATCTGAGTTTGCTTTTTACTATGTCCTGCTTGCTTCACCCAGCAGTAAGGAAACCCAGACCATGAAACAAACTTTTATAGAGGAAAGTTTCATTTTGTTCTTCAGTTGTTGAGGGAAAGGTCAAGATAGTTCTCCGAAGACTGCTCTTTTCCACATCATTCCATTTTTCAGTGCCTGGATTTTTTTGTATCTCACTCAGACCTACTTCTCCTGTACCTTCTAAATGGTTTGAGCTAAATCTCTAGGACAAGAAATGGTTTTGTTAGAGTTCTGAGGGCGAGGACAGCGGGGGCCATATCGCTATCTGGTCTTGGTCTTGAAAGTATTGAGATGCCAGGCAGCTCTTATCTAGAGAAGGTGAAATGGCCACCTTCCCTTGGGGGCAGCCTGGAGCTCAGAGCTGGCTCCTGGAATGAGTCTTTGAGGGTGTGAAAATGTGCCTGCCCTTTAGTAAGAGTGATCATTTGTTGAGAAAGGACCTAACATGTCCCAAGGGCTTTGCAGACAATTATTTTGTAAGGTAAGTATTTTAATCCCTATTATACACTTGAGGAAATGGAGGCTTAGGGCAGTCAGGTGACATGTCTAAGGCTACTAACCTACCAAGTGGCAGAGTCAGGGTTTGCACCCAAATTTATAGGATTCAAAAGTCAGTAGGTATTTCTTCAATGCCTTTTGGGTAGAAGTGTGGAATAACATATACCCCAGTTTGGGTGAGGTACATTGATTCCCCTTTCTTCCTCCCTTTGAGTTTATTTCCCTATTGTTCTCTCTCAGAGTTCAGAAAATTGTTTAGAAAGGTTCTGTTGAGTGTGTGTAGCTTCTGGTGTTGCATCACAAGCCCCTGGCCTGCCCCTGATTTTAGCCACAGCGGTAGTGGACAGTTTTGAGCAAGCTTGGACTCAGTCTCGATGTCCTACCACAAGCAGGAGCCAGAGTCGTTCCAGATTCTGATTTGAGGTCTTCCATGCCACAGAAGCTTGCTTACAACCTGCAAATGCTGCCCAGAGGCACAAGGCAGTTAACTTCCCTAGAAACAATTTTCAACCAATAAGGGAGGGGAGATGGTGGATAAAGACTCCAGGTATCACCTGCCAGGTGCACACTGCTGGAGGCATTCTATAAACTTTTCAGAGATTCCAGAAGAATTGAGCCCATACACCTATAGACATGATTCCAAGGAAACACCCTCATCTTAGATTTTCCTACCTCCCTGTCTCACTCTCGCTACTCCTATCTATCTGTGTCCTCAGATCACCTTCCAAGTAGATCACATACAGCAAGTCCTTGTCTCAGGCTCTGCCTTCTGGGCAACTCAAACCAAGATGGTGCGCCTATGCCAAGAAGGCTATTTGAATTGGGGAGTAGCACCATGAAGGGTGGAGGGAGTGACACCCAGTGACAGCAGTAGGAGAAAACTTTACACAAGGTAAATTCTAAGGGATGTAGCAGCTAGGGCCTCCTTTCCTTCTCTGGAGATTCTCCGCATACCAAACTCCTGGAGCTCCTGAAGTTTCTTTCCAAGAGGGAGGCATCCCATGGTTTGTGGGGGCCTGAAGAGATGTGATTTCTTGACATTTGTGGCAGTGGGTGGGATCCTCACTCAATATGATGATTTAGGAGGGGGTTAGGAACACCCCTAGGCTCTTGGTAATGGCTTCTCTGGGCTGCCAGTTGACTAGTGGGACTGTCTCAGGCAGTGACTGTCAGCAAAGCTGTCCCAGGATGACAACTGACTGCAGTTTCAGTTAGTCAGTTTCAGTGGTCACAGAGCCTGGATCTTGCATGACATGGGGCAGGAGGCTGTTTTACCTGGTAGTATCGTTGGACCTGATATCCAGCCTCATCCTAAGCCTCTGTATAAAAACAAAGTAGGGGAATTTAACCAGGCGGAAAAATCAATTTGAATGCTTACAGAGAAACAGTAAGGCTCAACACTGCTGCCTCATTTTCACGAGGTGAGTCACTCAAACCGTTGACCTCATGGCTGATCTATGAGCAAAGGCGCGCTGGCAGTTGCTGCTGGCACAGGAATGGCTTCAGACCTGTTTCCTGGAACCCTGGCGCCAGGCAGAGCCCAGAGTGGCCTTTTGCCATTAGGTCAGATCACCTCTCCGAGGAACAAGTTCCCAACACAGAGATGCAGTCTTTCTTGTGACTCCGTGATTGGTCAGTTTCACTGAATAATCCCCTTTTCTCAGTTATTGACTGGCCAGTTTAATCACCCATCTGTCACAATATGCAGCTCTCATTGGTCAGATCCACCATATGCTCTCCAAAGCCCTTGCTCTCTGATTGGTAAGTCCCACCATCCAGTCAGCTGAAATGAATCTCTGCTTGGTCAGCTCTCATAAACCTTCCATCCAGTTTCTAGGCTAGTTCCTGCTATGATCATCTGAATCTATGCTGCTCTCATAGATCTAATGTGAGCATTCCTATTTCATTCCTTGTCCCTGTCCTGTAGATTTAGAAACAAAGGTTTGCAGGTGAAAAAGACCTGGGTTTGAATCCCAGCCCAGCCACTTATTAGTTTCATAACTGTAGACAAACTATTTAACTTTTCTGTGCTCCAATTATAATAGCTAAGAGCCCTGGAGTTAGATGGGTTCAAATCACAGCTTTATTATTTGTGGGTCATGTGATTTCAGATGGGTTACTTAACTTCTCTGAGCCTCACAGTTTTTGGCTATAAAATAAGGATATCAGTAGTACATACCTCAAGGACTTGTTGTAAAGATGAAATGAAATAATGATTGTAAAGTATTTGGCACATAATAAGTTCTCAATAAATGTTAACTATTTTTCTTGTGTGTTTAGAAGGAAGGAAACTTGAAGACCAATAAAGACCCAGCCTCATCCTCAGATAGCTAAATATTCAGTTCCAACGGTCAACCAATGTGCAGACCTGGATGATGGTCAGGACAACCCCAGCATCAGGTCCCACCTGGGCTTGTCCCTGACAACGGGCAGGCAGACATTCCAGGTGTGAGCCAGAGGCCCAAGAGGGGCAGCAGGATATATAAGAACATTGCATTAAGACCAGTGATTCTGAAGACCCACATGAGTCACAGCGGGCAATACTATGGGCTATTAATTATGCTAAAGCACTCAATAATTAGCATGAAAGCATTAGCAAAGAAACAAACACCCGCTTACATAGGATTCAGATATAGGATCTGGATTCAAACAACACATGACTGCAGAATCAGGATGTGTAACAATTATTACAACAAAGGAGGTAAGATCTAAGGTACCTTTTTTTGTTTTGTTTTGTTTTTTGAGACCGAGTCTTGCTCTGTCACTAGGCGGGAGTGCAGTGGCACGATCTTGGCTCACTGTAACCTCCACCTCCTGCGTTCAAGCGATTCCCTGCCTCAGCCTCCTGAGTAGCTGGGACTACAGGTGCGCACCACCATGCCAGGCTAATTTTTTGTATTTTTTAGTAGAGATGGGGTTTCACCACATTGGCCAGGATGGTCTCAATCTCCTGACCTCGTAATCTGCCCACCTTGGCCTCCCAAAGTGCCAGGATTACAGGCGTGAGTTCTATGGTATCTTAAAATGCATCTTTGCACTGTTCTATTAATATGATTATCTGCCAGTTGCCCAGTAACACTTAATTGCCATCCTACTAGTCTTTAATTGGTTAAGCAGTGACAAGACCAAAATATATTATACTGATAAAGATAAAAGCATCAGTGGGTTTACAAAAAGGACACAAGAAATAGTTATATTGGTCAAATTCAGCTTTTGGAATTCAGACTTGATTTTGACAAAGAACGTTTCCTTTGCACTTGTTACTCTAAAATATTTGGATTAGGCTATAACAATATAGCCTGTTTTTATGTGCAAATAATAATATTTTGTGTGCCTATAATAATATAGCCTGCATTATTTTTATGTGCAAAAATAATATATATATATCTGGTCAGTATATTGTGAGGCGCTGTGAAAACTGGTTCTCGCCTGCCCTTTGCCAGAAGAATCTGAATGTTTGTATGAGTATTAGCAAGGACAAATGCTATAGTAGTTGCTAACCCTTTGAGACTTGGCTGTTTGTTACCTGAAAGTATATTGAAAACTTTGTCAGAACTGTATGGCAAGGATCATCTACAACTTAAAAAATAAACCCTTCTGATATATGTTTCTATTCTAAGTGGTTGGGGTTTATACCCTACAGCATTTCTTTTTCTTTTTTCCTTTTGACACAGAGTCTTACTCTGTCACCCAGACTAAAGTGCAGTGGCACAATCTCAGCTCACTGCAGCCTCTGCTTCCCAGGTTCAAGGGATTCCTTGTGCCTCAGCCTCCCAAGTAGCTGAGATTATAGGCAGATGCCATCATGCCCGGTTAATCTTTTTTTTTTTTTTTTGTATTTTTAGTAGAGATGGGTTTCACCATGTTGGCCAGGCTGGTCTCAAACTCCTGACCTCAGGTGATCCACCTGCCTTGGCCTCCCAAAGTGCTGGGACTACAGGCATGAGCCACTGCGCCCAGCCTCAGTCCTACAGCATTTCTCCCATTAACTTTCAGGCTGTTGGGCTGAGACGATGTAAGGGAAGTCCCTTTAGACAGAAGGGGAAGCAGAGAGCTCTTCCTGAAAGGATAAAATAAGATCAGGATGCTGCCTTAGTCCAGGCATACGGGGGAGATGAGAGAGGATGGATGCCCTGATAAAACCACACACTCCCAAGTTTGAGGAAATGCTACAAGAGTTTGTGCTGTGGTTGCATTTTCTCCCTGCCCCACTCATATGCTGCACACTGTGTCTAGACTGATAGCCCGAAGCGGCCTTCACATGCTCTGAAAGAGATCCAGAAGCATCTGCATGGCTGCGGCAAGCAGAAAAGGTGAGGAGAATTAAGAATCGGCAGGCCTGTCTAAAGATTGCCACGATGTGGAAGTCCAAGGACCCCCATGGCTTGGAAGTCGGAAGACTCCCATTACAAGAGGCTGGGAATAGGTGGTCCAAAGCTGGGGTTTAGGTGGGAGCTGTTGCTAAGTTTCAGAGGGTCAGTAGCTTGAGCAGGAGCTGAATAGCAAATTGAGAGGGCTATCTTTCAGAATGTAATTACCAAGTCATTTGCCAATGCTGAGGGCACAGACTGAGCAACGGATAAGGGAAGGCAGAGGTTCACTTTTAGAGACTAGGTGGACTGATCTATCCCTTTCCCCCAGGTGAGCAGGCGCCATATGGCTTAGACCACAGGTCCTCCTCCATGCCATTGTGGTATGAAGCACTCCCTTTTCTTGTCAGTGCCTCTATAGCATTCAAGGGGAAGAGAGGAAGGAGTGAGTGATGAGTACCTTGAAGAACTGAAGTACTCACCAAAAGAGTGTGCATTTACTCCAAGGCTATTTTAACTTGAAGAGTTGGAGTGTACAATTCTTCCCCCACCTTCAGTTCATTTGGAGACTTTAAAACAAGTTGAAAACATATAGAGAACAATGTCTTTTCTAGCATAGTTGAGTTGTAATGCATGAGTTATAATCCAGTTACAAAATGTACAGTGGACAGCATCCTTGTCCTAAAGGCTATGTAACAACCAACTGTTTTAAATCACATTTCCCACATCGTAAAACTCTCTTGTTTGAAAGGATAGTACTTTATATATATATTTTTGTCATATGCTCCAAAGCATGGATGGTTCTCTAATCTGCAGATTCTTTTGGGGGAAAGGATTATAGTCCATCATTTTTCATCCTCTAATTGATACAGCAACTGCCCATTGAGACACAAGGTTTCACAGGCCAAATACAGCTACTGGCTTTGTTTGCATTTCACCAATCCCATTAAAAGATGGGAGAAAAATCCAGTGTGGCAGACACACCAAAGGAATAAAAACAATTCTCAAGTAACCCTCCAGAATTATGATCAATGCTGCTCTGTGCAAAATCATAAAAAAGGCAAATGGAAAAAATTAAAATTGAATTTGCCAAGAGAGTTACTTTGAAATATTACAACCCGAGTACCTGCATTTCTGTTGTGTGTTCTGCAGTTTCAACAACTCCTAACACTTTTGATTTTGGCAGAATGTTCTTTCTCCAAATTAAAAATAAAGACCCTTTGGCCAGGTGTGGTGGCTCATGCCTGTAATCCCAGCACTTTGGGAGGCTGAGGTGGGTGGACCACCTAAGGTCAGGAGTTCAAGACCAGCCTGATCAATATGATGAAACCCTGCCTCTACTGAAAAATACAAAAATTAACCAGGCATGGTGTCATGTGCCTGTAGTCCCAGCTACTTGGTAGGCTGAAGCAGGAGAATTGCTTGAACCTGGGAGGCGGAGGTTTTGCCACTGCACTCCAGCCTGGGCGACAGAGCATGACTCCATCTCAAAGAAAACAAACAAACAAACAAAAAACACCTTTAAGGAACAATAGGAGGCAGCACTCAACTTGTGAGGGTAGCACAGTTTAATGAAAAGGCTCAAAAAGCTGGAACCTCCCCCTATCTCCCAACAGGAATTGCAAAATCAAAGCATACTCTTTGTCATTTGTATAAAGCTCTTCATAGCAAGATAATATTGTTTGATTGTTATATTTTTGATATGTGTTTTACTTTTTTTTTTAATGAAGCATATTTTATTTTAAGCAGTGAACCAATGCAATCATTGGTGGTTAGTAATGTGCCCAGTTATTATACTAAGCTCTCTATATTGTGCTCAGTGCTGGATGGAGGTATGGCAAACATCACATTGTAGTCTGTTCCTCCTGCCAGAAGGTCTTGTTATTCCCCAAACATCTGCTTGGAACTCCCACCCTTGTAGTCCTGTGGGCTAAGGCACCTCCTTTATAAAACGTGCTCACCTGCACAGTGCGAGCAATGCAAGAAAGAGGTAGACAGGAGAGGAAGGTAGGAGACAGCCACCGATAGAAAGAAAAACACTTTTGCTGAGAATGTGCTGCACACTGTGCTGAGCTCTTTATAAGCATATCATTGCTATTTTTTTAAAAACTGTTTTATTGAAGTATAATACACACAGAGAAAATGTACACAAATGTACAGCTTGATATATTTTCACAAAATGAGCACAGCTGTGTAATTTAGCTCCCAAATTGAGAAACAGGCCATAACAACACACACAGAAGCCTGAAAGTGTCCCCTTCCAACACTTCTGACTCTACCAAGGGTACTACTATCCTGACTTCTAGCACTACAAATTAATTGTGTCCGGTTTTTCAAAAAAAACTTTTTATATTTTGAAATTATGTTAGACTTAACAAGAAGTTGCAAAAGTTGTACAGAGTGTTCTTGTGTACCCTTTACCCAGCTTCCCCCAATGATATATTACAAATTTTTTCAAAATTTATTTTTTATTTTTTAAATTTTTTTTAGTTTTTGAGGCAGAGTCTCGCTCTGTCACCTGGACTGGAGTGCAGTGGCCGGATCTCAGCTCACTGCAAGCTCTGCCTCCCGGGTTTACGCCATTTTCCTGGCTCAGCCTCCCAAGTAGCTGGGACTACAGGCGCCTGCCACCTCACCCGGCTAGTTTTTGTATTTTTAGTAGAGACGGGGTTTCACTGTGTTAGCCAGGATAGTCTCAATCTCCTGACCTCGTGATCCGCCCGTCTCAGCCTCCCAAAGTGCTGGGATTATAGGCGTGAGCCACCGCGCCCGGCCTATTTTTTAATTTTTTGAAATGGAGTCTCACTCACTGTCACCCAGGTGGAAGTGCAGTGGCATGGTCTCAGCTTACTGCAAGCTCCGCTTCCTGCCTCAGTCTCCCCAGTAGCTGGGATATAGGTGCCTGCCACCATGCCCAGCTAATTTCTGTGTCTTTAGTAGAGACGTGGTTTTGCCATGTTGGCCAGACTGGTCTCGAACTCCTGACCTCAGGTGATCTGCCCACCTCGGCCTCCCAAAGTGCTGGGATTATAGGCATGAGCCACAGTGCCCAGCCTATATTATAAAATTATAGTATATCATCAGACAGGAAATTGATGTTGATACAATAGTACTAACTTTGCTACAGACTTCAATTTTCACCAGTTTTTACATGCACTCATTGTTTTCAGGGTACAGTTCCATGAAATTTTATAACATGTATAGATTCATGTAAATTACCACCACGATCAGAATACAGAAATGTTCCATTACCACAAAGAATTGTGCCTGGTTTTGAGCTTTATCTAAATGGTACCATACAGTATAACTTGATTCTTAGGGTAGGCACAAGTTTATCTTGGATAAATACCACAAATGAGTTTTCCAAGGTGGTTATACCGACTTATATTCCCAGTAGCAGTTTACGGAGTCCTGGTTTCTACATCCTTAGCAAATCTTGATATTTTCTATCTTTTTTCTAGGCATTTAGTGATATTGAATGTGGTATTGTGTGGTGGTTTAATTTGCATTTCCCTGATGAGTAGTGAAGTTGAGCACAATTTCACACATTTATTGGCTACTTTGATATTATTTGGATATTAATTTTTTGAGAAGTGCCTGTTCAAGTCTTTTGCCATTTTTTATTGTGTTGTCTTTTTTATTTCCATTATCGATTTGCAAGAGTTTGGATATGAGTGCTGATATGGTTTAGATTTGTGTCCCCACCCAAATCTCATGTTGAACTGTAATCCCCAGTGTTGGAGGAGGGGCCTGGTAGGAGGTGATTGGACACAGAATTGGATTTCCCACTTGCTGTTCTTACGATAATAAGTTAGTTCTCATAGATCTGCTTGTTTAAAAGTGTGTAGCACCTCTCCCTCCTCTCCCTCCTTCTCTGGCCATGTAAGATGTGCCTGCTTCCTCTTCACTTTTGGCCATGATTTTAAGTTTCCTGAGGCCTCCCCAGTCATGCTTCTTGTACAGTCCATGGAACTGAGTCAACTAAACCTCTGTTCTTTATAAATTATCCAGTCTCAGGTAGTTCTTTATAGCAATTTGAGAACAGATTAATACAAATGTTTTGTTGAACACAATACCTTCTCCCACTCTGTGCTGCTATTTTAATTAAAAAATAAACTATTTTAAAGAGCATTTTTAGGTTTACAGAAAAACTGAGCAGAAAGTAGAGAGTTTTCATATAGCCCTAGCCTGACACATGGCCAGCCTCTCTCCCAGTGTCAACACTCTGCACCAAAATGATACATCATTATTGCCCAAGGTCTGTAGTTCACATTAGGGTTCACTTTTTGGGTTGTACATTCTGTGGGCTTTGAGATGTATAATTACTTGTATCCTCCATTATAGCATTGTACTGAATAGTTTAACTGCCCAAAAAATCATCTGGGCTTTATTTTTTCGTCTCTCTCTCTCCCCAATTGCTGGAAACCATTGATCATTTCACTGTCTCCATAGCTTTGCCTTTTCCAGAATGTCACATAGTTGAAGTTGTACAGTATGTAGCCTTTTCAGATTGCTGCCTATCACTTAGTAATATGTGTTTACAGTTTCTTCATGTCTTTTCATGGCTTGATAGCTCATTTTTTAGTTCTGAATAATATTTTATTGTCTATTTATCCATTCACCTACTGAAGGACATGTTGCTTCCAAGTTCTTGAAATTAAGAATAAAGCTGCTATAAACATCCATGTGCAATTTTTGTGTGGACATAAATTTTTAACTCATTTGAGTAAATACTAAGAAGTATAATTACTGGATCATATGGTAAAAGTATGTTTAGTTTTGTAAGCAACTACCAAGCTGTATTCCAAAGTGGCTGTACTACTTTGCATTCCCATCAGCAATGAATAAGAGTTCCTGTTGCTCCACATCCTCACCAACATTTGGTGTTGTCAGTATTTTGGACTGTGGCCATTCAAATAGACATGTAGTATTATCTCACTGTTTTAATTTGCAATTCCATAATTGCATAAGGACATATGATGTTGAGAATCTTTTCCTATGCTTACTTGCCATCCTTGTGCTTTCTTTGGTGAAGTGTCTGTTCATATCTTCTGCCCATTTTTTTAATTGGGTTGTTCATTTTCTTATTATTGAGTTTTAAGAGTGCTTTGTATGTTTTGGATAACAGTCCTTTGTCAGCTAGATCTTTTGCAAATATTTTCTCCCAGTATGTGGCTTGTCTTCTTATTCTCTGGATGTGTTGCCTTTTCACTCTTTTAATGGTATCTTTTGATGAAAACACATTCTTAATCTTAATATGGTCAAATTTTATGTTCTATTGAAGAAAATTTTACCTACACCAAAGTCACAAAGATGTTCCATACTTTACTCAAGAAGTGTTACTATTTTACCTTTCATATTTCAAATTGTAATCCAACTGACATTGATTTTTGTGTATGGTGTGAGGTGGGGCAGGGGAGGGGGTGCAGTCAACATTCTCTCCTTTCCCTGTGGACATCCAGTTGACCCAGCACCATTTATTGAAAACATCATCATTTCCTTATTGCACTGCACTGGTATATTTGTCATAAGCTAGGTATCCATATATGTATGAGTTTGTTTATTATAGATCTTTTATTCTTCACAACAATTCTTTGTAAGAGGTGAGGGCTCAGGATTCAGGGCACCTATCTTCCTGATCTGCTCAACAGAGACCTTGCCCAAGACTGCCTGGAAGCTGGGGAACTTCTGTGATTGCAGTTAATTCTGTAAGCTTTGGAATCCTCGTTGTGTGGCTTTGAACAGGTTGGTTGACTTCTCTGAGCCTGTTTCTATAGGTGTAAAATGAAGATAAAAAATAACAGTGTGAGCTGATACTTGGGAAGCTTAGGCAATTAAATGTATATTATTGTTGTTTGTTATCTTAAGAATGATAATAACAAGGATGGAGTGCTTCCACTGCATCCTCTAAGTGTCTTAGTGCCCTACCTCCCTTGTCCCTAAGCTAATGTTCTTATGAGGACAGAAGAATTAAGAAGGTTTGAAGGGCTGCCTCCTGGGGAGAGCCCGCTGCTTCCCATCCTCCAAGCTTCTACTTTCCCTGCATATTCTTTTCCCACAACCTTTGCTCCTTCCTGAGACCATCTCTAACCTCCCCTCTTAAGACTTTGTTAAGTGTTGGCATTTCCAAGGCAGGCATGGGATGCAGGAGCAAGAGTAAGGTGTGGCAGTCAGAAAATCCTAGTTCTTAGGCTCAGCCTAGCAGTTAATCTGAGCCAAGATTGTCTAAGATAATTTTAGATAAGCTGCTCCCCTTCCCTGACACATAGATTATCACACACAGTGGAGTGGGATCATTCCATCCTGTTCTCAAGCCTCCTTGGTGCTCATATTCTATAACTTCTTGACGAGACACAACATCATTTACCCTGGTTTGTGGTAAGTTCCAGGGTAAGTTCCCAGAGACGATGCAGAGGAGGCTTATCCCATGCAAGGGGGCCTGCCACTTTCTAGAAAAGAGCCAGGCAGCCTGATTGCTTTCTTTCTTATTTGTCCCAAAGAAAGAATAAAAAACACAGAAATATCTTTATGCACTATGATGTTCACCACACCATTGCTTATGCCAGTGAAAACACTCAGTTTGGAAATAATTGCCTTGCCTTATTGCTCCATCCAAGGCCAGCCAGGCTTGTCCTCAGGATCCCAGATTCAGTACAGAGAAATAAATCTAATATTGACTTGGCTTCAAGAAGGCAGTCACAATACTTGATATAAAATCATTCAGTCGTTCATCAAATATTTTTCTGTCACCCATTGTGTTCTATGCCCTGGGCTAAGAAGTGGCTATAGAAAGATGACTCAGATACTGTTTCTGCCCTTAAGGAGTTCACAGACTAACCAAGGAAGAAGAAATATAAGGGGTGAAGTAAAAGTCAATTTAAGTGCTGCCCTAGGGACATGTGCAATGTGTCCTGAGAGCCCAGGGAAAAGAGAGAGTTATTTTCCTTGGGGAATAAGGAAAGACTTCCAGGAGGAAGTGGCATCTGGGTTTTCCAGATGAGAAACTGGAAAGTAATTTCAGGCAGTGGAAGCAAAGGTGTAGAGAGGGATTCTGTCTGTGCAGTTGAATTGTAGGGTGCATAAGGCTGGCAAAGTGCAGAAGAGGGAGGAGAGCATAGGACAGTAAACTATCCTGAATATCAAGGCAAGAAGTGTGGGCTGCATCCCGTAAGCTGAATGGGCTGGGGAAGGGGGCATTAGGATAGCAAGAGAATGATGATTCAGAAACGTTTTTGAAAGACAGATTGGGGAAGGTCAAGTATGGAGACTGAGGAATCAGGTGGGAGCTGCTTGTAGTTTTCCAGGAGAGGAAGGAAGAGGCGTGGGGACCTGAGGATGGAGGGAAGAGGCGTGGGGACCTGAGGGCTGAGGATGGAGGGAAGAAGAGTCCGAGTGCCATTTAAGAGGTAGAATCCAAAGGCCCTGTGGGCCAAGAGGATGTGAGAGGTGTGATAAGTCGCAGGTTTCTGACTCTGGCAATTGCGTGTCCTTTACTGAGACGGGAAACGCAGGAGGAGGAGAAGCTAGGGGGATAAGGGCTGTGGTTCGGATTGTGTTGAGTTTTCCGTGCCTAAGAAGAGATATCAGGAGGCCCATGAATGGATGGGTCAGGGCTCAGAGAGAGATGGAGGCTGTGATCTTGTTTTGGGCCTCATCAGTCCAGAGTTGGTGTTGAAAGCCTTTGGAGGAGAAGAAATGTGTATTGAAAGAAAGGACCTAAGGACAGAACCAAGAGGAGCCCCTATTTTTAAGGAAGGGAAAGAAAAGCAATGAAAAAGCAAAAGGGGAAAAGCCAGTGAAAGAGGCAGAGAAAGAACCGTCCAAAGAGATGGGGAGAGAATGGTGTTCTAGGATGAGGAAGGAGGAAGGAACAGGAAGGCAGGAGCAGTCACTACGTCCTATAATGCTGAGAGGTCCAGGCAGCTGAGGACCGGGAAGTGTCCATTACATGCAGGAATGAAGTGGTCAGAGCAGGGTAGTTTCCACAGGGTGTGGAGAGTGGAATCCAGACAGCAAGACGTTGAGTGGGAACTGGGGAAGTGGAGGACAGTGAACGGAGACAGTGTCTTTGAGGAGCTGGACTAGAAAGAGAAGGGAAGAGATGGGCAGTGATGACAGTGATCAGGCATGACAGAGGGTTGAAGGAAGGTGTGAAGCATGACGGTGGTCACCATCCTCTTCCCACCCACTGCCAGCCAGGGATCTCTCTCCTCTTGCTGGGCTCCCCACAGAAGAAAGTGCCTGGGTCAATGTCTGTCGCTTTCCCTTTGGGTGTGTGAGTGTTTGTAGTGTGTGCATGCCTGTGTGCAGACAGCTGTAGTACGGAACATTTGGGTCAGAGCTCGGACTCCCCACCTGGTCTGGAGGCAGCCCTTGTCAGCCCCAAGATTCTCAAGAGAATAGGTCTGCTTCTTTTTCTCTAAGATGAGGACGAGGAGCTGAAGGCAGGCTGCGGACCATCAAAATCTGTCAGCAGCCCCCGTAAGTCTGCCCACCATCTGGGCCCTATCAGACGAGTGGGGCTTTTCCTACATTAATCTCTGATGAGCTTGGCCCGGCTTTCATTTCAAAAGGCTCCACTTCGTTTTCTGTCTTCCACCCAGCCCCTTCTTTATGCCCCCTCCCCGGAACAGGACTAAAAATTATGCTTCTCCCTTCCTTGGTTTCCCAATGCAGCTGGGGCCAGAGAAAGCTTTGAAATTGGAGCAAGGCTCAGGATGAGGAAAGAGAGGATGCTGAGTAGGGGTGGGGAGGGACTGGAAGTGGAAATGGCCAACAGAGCCCCTGAGGGAGGGGCAGAGAGCAGAAATCTTTTTGGTGACCAATTCTGACCCCTCAGGATCTCCGATCTCTTTCTTCTCATCTCCCACCAAATATCCATCCATCACCCCAGTCCTTCCTCTCTTCGTCCCATATCCCTGGAAACAATTTCCTGGAACTTCTACTCCTCCCATCCCCATGTGTGTCTGCAGACCAGGCCAACTCTCTTTGTGTGTCAGGGAGTGAGTCTGGGCAAAAGCTGACCTGTTATGCTTGAAATCAGGGGCTTTCAAGGCCATGAGCCAGGGGTTCTTGAGCTTGTTCTTCTATCTTCCTCCTTCCACATTCATTGTACAGTACAGGAGACCAGTGTTGAATGACTGTGTGCCAAATGCAAAATAGGGTGTTGGCTTAACCAGTGGACAGAGTTTGATGTATCTCAGAGTCCAGGAATCCTGGAAGGTCAGAGCTAGGAGACACCTTGGAACATGTAGTCCAGCCCAATTACTGTATGTAAAGGAGTGCTATGGCCCAGCGAGGAAAGAGTGATCACAGAGGGAGTTGGTGGCTGGGCCAGGATGAGAACCTGTCAGTAACACTCCCATTCATGCATCTGTCTAGTGTGGGTCAAGCTACAGGCATAAAAGATGCTCCGCAGGTCTTAATTCAAGGAGTGAGTTGTATCCACAGTCAAAGGGGGCCAGGGTTGTTGTGAAGATGTCTCATGATAGATCTAGATTCCACAGATTGGAGATGAGGGGTGGGTTGGAGCCAAACCCAAGGACCAGTTTGTAAGAGGATTAGGGAATGACGGGAGGATAAATGGCTCAAAATAAAAGATAGCATGGGACTGTAAATGACCTCCCAGTTCCCAAACTACTTTTGAGACTCTGTGAATCTTGTTAAACGGTTGCACCTGAGTTTTCATGAGATTTGACCATGTGGCTATCATTTATGCTACAGTGGACACTCTTGGTTTCTACCCAGTTCTATCAACCCTCTCCTTCACAAAGAGAAACCCAATTTTATGCAGATATCCACCTGTCCTCTGCATAGTCATGTGCTTCAGAGAAAGTTGAACTCACCCCCAACATCAGGTGTAGATCCTAATTAGTCTAAGCCAGGGATTGGCAAACTTTTTCTTAAAGGACTAAACAGTAAATATTTTAGTCTTTGAAGGCTTAAAGACAACATGAAAGCTATTACATTGGTAATTATATAACCATTACACTGTAGCCATTTAAAAATGCAAAAACCATTCTTAGCTTATGTCCTGAGTTCTTTGGTCCATGAGCTATGGTTTGCCAACCTCTGGTCTAAGTAAATAACCATAGGGTTCTTCTGGTAACTATTATTGGTCCAGAAATGGGCATGTAACCTAAAGTTGCCCAATTAGACTCAAGAGAAAGATGTACATTCCATAGTGGGGGAGAAATTATTTTTCTCTTTCCCATTAAACTGAATAAATGGAAAAAAAAAAAACCTTTCTGCTGGCAGCTACAACTAAGAGGCAACCACATTATTAAATGGAGTAAGGCAAAGCTGAATAACAGCAAGAAGCTGAATCCTTGGTGACGTGATTGTATTTGTATTTTTAATAGAGACAGAGTTTCACCATGTTGCTCAGGCTGGTCTCCAACTCCTGGGCTTAAGCAATCCACATGCCTCCCAAAGTGCTGGGATTTCAGGCATGAGCTACTGCACCCAAATGAAATTGACATCTTAATGATACTGAGTCTTCCAATCCAAAACCACATTTATTTTGTTCTTCCTTGATTTCTTTCATTAGCATTTTGTGGTTTTATACATATACATCTTGCACATATTTTGTAATCTTTACACTAAGTATTTCATGCTTTTTGATGCTATTGTAAATGGTACTTGCTGTGAACTAAACTACATCCCCCCTCACCCCAAATTCGCATGTTGGAACCCTAATCCCCAAAGTGACTCTATGTGGAGATGGGGTCTTTAGGAGATAATTAAGGTTAAATCAGGTCCTACAGGACTGTGGGCTTAGAAAAAGAGGAAACTCTCTCCCTCTCTCTTCTCCACTCCCACCCTTTCCACTTTCCCCATGTAAGGACACAGAGAGAAGGCAGTTTTCTGTAAGCCAGGAAGACAGCTGCCAACTGGAACCAAATTGGTTTTCCCTTTGATCTTGGGCTTTTCAGCCTTCAGAACTGTGAGAAAGTAAATTTTGTCTTTTAAGCCACCTGATCTATGATATTTTATTATGGAGGCTTGAACTAATACAGTACTTATTTTAAATTCTATTTTCAAAATATTTATTGATAATATATTGATGTGTCCTACAATCTTGCTAAACTCACTTATTAGTTCTATAGTTTCTTTATCTATTCTTTAGAATTTTCTTCAGAGGCAACCAGGTCATCTGTGAATTAGAGATGGTTTTTATTTTTATTTTTTCTTTTCAATCTGTATACCTTTTATTTCTTTTTCTTGATGTTCTTCACTGTCTAGAACTTCCAGTACAATGTTGCATAGAAGTGGTGAGAAAAGACATCCTAGCTTTGTTCTCAAATTTAAAGGGAAAGCATTCAGTCTCTCATTATTAAGTGTGATGCTACCTTTAGGGTTTTTTTTTCAGATGCCCCTTATTGGATTGAGAAAGTTTTTGTCTATTCTTAATTTACTGAGACTTTGTATCATAAATAAATGTTGAATTTTGTCTCATGCCTTTTCTGCATTTATTGAGGTGATGTTATGGTTTTCTTATTCTTCTGTTGATGGCAAATTACATTGATTTTCAAATGTTGAACTAACCTTCCATACTGGGACCCCACTTGGTGATAATATACTACTCTTTTTCTTTACTACTAGATTTTATTTTCCAGTATTTTCTTGAGGGTTTTTATAACTATGTTTGTGAAGAGTATTGGTTTGCAGTTTGTTTTGCTCATAAAATTTTCTTGTGGTTTTAGAATGAGGATAATGCCTGCCACATAAAATGAGTTGGGAAGTATTCTTTTCTCTTTAATCATCTAGAAGCATTTGCATATAATTGTTACTATCTCTTCCTGAATATTTCATAGAATTTGCCAGTGAAGCTATCTAGTCCTGGAGTTTTCTTTGTTGGAAAGTGTTAAATTATTAATTAAATTTCTTTAATAGAATAGTGTTATTCAGATTGTCTAATTTTTCTTGAATAACATTTAGTTGTTCGTATGTTTCAAGAAATTTTTGTATTGCTTTTAAGTGGTTAAATTTATGGACATTATATTCTCACAATAATGCTTTATTTTCCTTTAGTGTCTGTGGGATCTGTAGTGATGTCCCTTCATTCATTTGTGATATTGATAATTTGTATCATCTGTCTATTATTGATCTGACTGGCTAGAAGTTTATCAATTTTATTGCTCTTCTCAAAGAACCAGCTTTGGATTTCCTTAATTTTTTTCTATACTGTTTTCTTTTTAAATTCCAATGATTTCTGTTATTATCTTTATGATTTCCATCTTCCTACTTCCTTTGATTTAACTTATTCTTTTTTTTCTAGTTTTTTAAGGTGAAAACTTAGAAAATTGATTTAAGGTCTTCCTTTTTAAAAAACATAGGTGTTTAATGCTATAAATATTAATTACACTGTACTCTACCTGCACCCCACAAATTTCAGCATATTGTGTTTTCATTTGCATTCAATTAAAAATATCTACTAATTTCTCTTATAATTTCCTCTCTGACTCTCTTTGACAATAAATGCATTGATTAATTTACAAATATTTGTGGATTTCCCAGATATTTTGTTATTAATTTCTAGTTTAATTCTGTATTTAAGAGATTTGACTTTATATAATTTAAATTTTTAAAGCAATTTCTTGAAGTTTTTAATAAGAATATATTCTCTCCTGGTGACTATTTCATTTGCACTTGAGAAGAATAAATATTCTGCTGTTGTTGGGTTGAGTTTTCTTTAAATGTCATTTAGGTCAATTTGATTGGTAGTGATCAGATCTTCTATATCTTTACTGATTTGCTGTCTACTTATTGTATTGATTACTGAGAGAGGAGTTTTGATGTCTCCAACTATAATGATTGATTTATCTATTTCTATTTTAAATTCCATTTTCATTTCATCCAAGTTGTTAAATTTGTGGACATTATGTTTTTCACAATCATATTTTATTCTTCTTTAGTGTCTATAGAATTTGTATTGATGTCCCTTCATTAATGGCTGATGTTCCTCTCTCCCTTTTGTTCTAGATTAGTTATGCTCCAGGAAAGTCAATTTTATCAAGCTTCTTAAAAAACAAAATTTTGTTTTTATTGGTTTTTCTCTATTGTTTTTCTATTTTTTATTTCATTAATACTGACTTTATTATTTTATCTTTTTTATGCTTACTTTGGACTTAATTTTATTTCCTTTTTCTAGCCACACAGAGTGGAAGATGAGATCAATGATTTAAGATTTTCTTCTTTTTTAATACAGGCAATTAGTGTTATAATGCTAGATGTATCCCACAAATTTTGACATGTTGTGTTTTAATTTACAATTACTTATAATTTTCTTTTTAATTTCTTCTTTGATCCATGGTATCTTACAGGTATATTGTTTTCTTTCTGAGTATTTTGAGGCTTTCCAGAAATCTTTCTATTAATGGTTTCTAACTTAATTCCATTGTGGTAAGATAAAATGCTTTTTATGATAGTATTCTTTTAAACTTATGTAGACTTGATTTATGACTTAGAATATAGTTTATCTTTGCAAATATTCCACGTCTATTTGTAAAGAATAAGTATTCTGCTATTGTTTGATGGCATGGTCTATGAATGTAAATTAGTCCAGTTGGCTGATAGTGTTGTTCTGATTTCCTGCCTACTTGTTCTATGAATTATTGGTAGAGGAGTGCTGAAATCTTCACCTATAATGATAATTATTTTTTACTTCATGTTTGTTGAAGCTCTGTTATTACATACATGCAAATTATTGATTGTATGTTTTCTTGATTAATTGACTCTCTCATCATGAGATAACCTTTTAAAAAATCTCTGAGAATATTCTTTGCCCTGAAGTCTGCTCTGATATTAATATATTAATATATCTACTTTCTTATGATTAGCATTTGCATGAAATTTCTTTTTCTATTCTTTCATTTTTAACTGACATGTGTCTTTATATTTAAACTGTTTCTTGTGACAGATATAATTCGACCATTTTTTAAAAGCCCAATTTTAATCTCTTTTTATTGGATTATTTAGACCATTTATTTTAAACATAATATAACACTGTAATATAATACTAAGGTAACTGGGTTTTAATCTATCATCTGGTTATGTGTTTTGTATTTGTTCCATTACTCTGTTTTTTTTTCTTATTTACCTTGTCTCCTGCTTTCATTTAGAGGAATTATTGTTTATGATTCCCTTTCATCCCCACCATTTGTTTATTAGCTGCAATTCTTTTGTTTAAGTGATTGCAAAACAGTTTAAAATAAGTATCTTTAACTTATCTTTATCACATCACATTCTACCTTCAAATACTGTTGGAGGTATATAATTTATATATTATATATAATATATAATTTATATGTAAATATATCATAGTATAAGTACATAATTAAATGAAGTATATAATAATGGCTCATAAAATCTTTGCAAATATACTTCAATTAAGTTCAAATTGAAGTATATTATACCTTTATATAATATTCCCCATTGACTATTAAACCATTGTATGTATAATGGGCAACAGTATACATTATACAACCTTACAACAGTATATCTCCATTCCATCCTTTGTGTTATTGTAATCATACATTTTACTTCTTCCTATATAAATTACCATATGGAACATTGTTGCTTTTGTTTTAAAGTGGGTTATTTTTTAAAAAACATATTTTCACTGAGGTGTAATTTAGATAATATAAAATTTACCCTTTGTAAGTTTATGGTTCAATGACTCTTAGTAAGTTTACATAGTTCTGCAATCATTGCCACAATCAATTCTAGAACAATTATATTACCCACTGACCCCCAAGTTTTCCTCCTGTCCATTTGCAACCAATTCCATTCTCATCCCAAGCATCAGGTACCCACTGATCTGATTTCTGTCACCATACTTTTGAATTTTCTATAAATTTCATATAAATGGAATAATACTGTATGTAGTCTTTGGTATGCAGCACCTCATGCTTAGCACAATGTTTTTCAGTCTCATTCATGTTGTTGCATGTATTAATAGTTCATTTCTTGTTTATTCTTGAGTAGTAATCCATTGTATGTGTATATCATATTTGTTTGCTTATTCATCTGTTGATGGAGATTTGTGTTGTTTCCAATAAGGACACATTATTATGTATAATGCCCCTTGAAATTTTGCATGCAAGTCTTTGGGGAACACAAATTTCCATTTCTCTTGTGTATCTACTTAGGGGTGGAACTTCTGGGTCCTATGGAAAGATATGTATCACTTTTCAGGAAATGTTTAAAATGGCTGTACTATTTAAATTCTTACCAGCAATATATGAGAGTTCCATTTATCCACATTCTCACCAAAACTTGCTAAGTCAGTCTTTTAGACATTTTTATAGACATTCTAGAGGGTGCACAGTGTTACCTCCTTGTGGTTTTAATTGGAATCTCCCTAATAACCAATGATGCTGGGAATCTTTTCATGTGCATTCATATGCTTAGTTGCTATCATACAGTCAGGTGCTGCACAGCAATGTTTCAGTAAATGATGGACTGCATATACAAACGGTGGTTCCATAAGATTATAATGGAGATGAAAGATTCCTATTGCCTAGTGATGTTGTAGCTGTCATAATGTCATAGTGCAACACATTATTCACATGTTTGTGGTGATGCTGGTGTGAACAAACCTACCGTGCTGCCAGTCTTATAGAAGTATAGCATATACAGTTATGTATAGTGCATAATACTTGACAATGACAATAAATGATTATGTCACTGGTTTATGTATTCACTATACTGTATTTTTATGATTATTTTAGAGTATACTCCTCTACTTATATATTTAAAAATTAACTGTAAAATAGCCTTAGGCAGGTCCTTTAGGAGATATTGCACAAGGAGGCATGGCTATCATAGGAGATGATGCTCCATGTGTATTATTGCCCCTGAATACCTCCAGTGGGACAAGATGTGGAGGTGAAAGTGATATTGATTATCCTGCCCCAGTGTAGGTCTAGGCCAGTGTGCATGTTTGCGTTTTAGTTTTTAATTTAAAAGTTTTTTAAGTAAAATAAAAAACTTTCAAATGGAAAAAAAGTATAACTTAAGGATATAAAGTTAGAAAATATTTTGTACAGTGTGTTTGTGTTTTAAGCTTAGTGTTATCACAAAAGTCAAAAAGTTTAAAAAGTTTATAAAGTAAAAAAGTTACAGTAAGCTAAGGTTAATTTATTAAAGAAATATTTTAAAATAAACTTAGTGTAGTATAAGTGTACAGTGTTTATAAAGTCCATAGTAATGTACAGTGATGTCCTAGGCCTTCACATTCACTCATCACTCACTCATTGACTCACCCAGAGCAACTTCCAGTCTTGCAAGCACCATTCATGTAAGTGTCTTTTACAGCTTTTAGATGTACCATTTTTTATCTTGTATACTGTAGTTTTGCTGAATCTTTTCTATGTTTAGATATGTTCAGATACATAAAAATGTACCAGTGTGTTACAATTGCCTACAGTATTCAGTACGGTTATACTCCGTACAGGTTTGTAGCCTAGGAGGAATAGACTATACCATATAGTCTAGGTGTGTAATAGGTTATAACATCTAAGTCTGTGAATACACTCTAAGAGGTTTGCACAACAAAATCACCTAACAATGCGTTTCTCCGAATGAAACCCCATCATTAAGAGATGCATGACTGTATCTTGTTTGGTGAAGTGTCATTTCAAATTTTTGCTCATGTTCTTATTAGTTTCTTGACTTATTATTATTGTATGGGTGTATTTATGGACTCTTTATTCTAGTCCATTGACCTTTATGTACATTCTTAGGCCCACACCATGCTGTCTTGATTAATGTAGCTTTATAATAAGTTTAGAATAAAGTAGTTTAAGTTCTCCAGCTTTGTTCTTTAGGTATTCTAGATCCTTTACATTTTCATGTACATTTTAGGATCAGCTTGTCACTTTCTACCAAACAAGCTTGCTGGGATTTTGATGAGGATTTAGATTGAATATACAGATAAATTGAGGAGAATTGCCAACTTAACAATATTGAGTCTTCCAACCCATGAACAAGGTATCTCTCTCTAGTCATTCACATCTTTTAAAAATTCTCTCAGCAATGCTTTGTAATTTTCAGCATATAAGTCTTACATGTTTGTTAAATGTATTCCAACATATTTTATTTATTTTTATACTATTGTGATTGCAATTATTTTCATAATTTAACTTTTAGGTTGTTTGTTGCTATTATATAGAAATGCATTGCATCATAAAGACACATACATGTGTATGTTCATTGCAGCACTTTCACAATATCAAAGACCTGGAATCAGCCTATCAGTGGTAGACTGGATAAAGAAAATGTGGTACATATACACCATGGAACATTATGTACCCATAAAATTGAATGAGATCATGTCCTTTGCAGGAACATGGATGGAGCTGGAGGCCATTATCTTTAGCAAACTAACACGGGAATAGAAAACCAAATACCACATATTCTCACTTACAAATGGGAGCTAAATGATGAGAAAACATGGACACATAGAGGGGAACAACAGACACTGAGGCTTACTGGAAGGTGGAGGAGGGAGAGGATCAGGAAAAATAACTAATGGGTACTAGGCTTAATACCTGGGTGATGAAATAATCTGTACAATGAATCCCCATGACATAAGTTTACCTACATAAGAAATATGCACATGTACCCCTGAACTTAAAAGTTAAAAGAAAAACAGAAATACAATTAATTTTTGCTTATTGAGATTGTATTGCATTACTCTACTAAGTAGGTAGCTTTCTAGTCATGGTTCTAATAGCTTTTTGTGTTGTAATTTCCTTATAATTTTATATGTAGATGATCCTCTAATTTCTAAATAAAGATAGTTTTTACTTTTGTCATTCCACTCTATGCCTTTAGTTTTTTTTTTTCTTACTTTATTGACTGGTAGAACTTCCTGTATGACATTTAATAGAAGTGACAAGACCATCAATCCTGCTAAGTTTATAAGCTTTCTGGATAAATATTTAGTCTTTGGTTATTAAGTGTGATATTAGTTGGAAGTTTTTTGTAGATGCCTTTTGTTTGGTTGAGGACATTTCCTTCTATTCCTACTTCTTTGAGAGGTTTTTGTTTTCATCAATGAATGTTGGATTTTGTCAGTGCTTTTTCTGTGCATATTGAGATGATGATGTAGAATTTGCTCTTCATTTTGTTAATATGGTGTATTACTTGATTGTTTATTACTTGATTTTTAGATGTTAAACCACTAAGACACATCACTAAGATAAATCTCACTTGGTCATAGTGTACAATCTCTTTTATACATTGCTGGATTTTGTTTACTAATATTTTGCTAAGGAGTTTTGTATCCATGTTCATGAGGAATATTAGAATGTTGTTTTGTTTCTTGTCATGTCTTTGTCCAACTTTATAAAATAAGTTGAGAAGAGTTCCCTCCTTCTGTCTCTTCTGGGACAGTTTATGTAAGATTTGTGTTATTTATTCCTTGAATGTTAGATAGAATTCACCAGCGAAGGCATCTGGGCCTGGGGTTTACTTTGTGAGATAATTTTAATTATTAATTCAATGTCTTTGTTTGATGTATGTCTTTTCATGTTTTCTATTCTTTCTTGAGTCAGTTTTGGTCATTTATATCTTTCTTATAATGTTTTCACTTCATTTAACTTGTCGAATTTGTTGGCATGAAGTTATTCATAGTACGCTCATCTAATTCTGTAGGGTCTGTTTTGATGTTCCCTCCTTTAATCCTGAGTTTAACAATTTGCATATTTCCTCTTCCATTTTTGGTCAGTCTGGCTAAAAGCTTATCAATTTTGTTGACTTTTTATTTTTTGAGACAGGGTCTGGCTCTGTCATCCAGGCTGGAGTGCAATGGCACCTTTTGAGCTCACTGCAACCTCCATCTCCAAGGTTCAAGCAATACTTCCACCTCAGCCTCCAGAGTAGCTGGGACCACAGGCATGCACCACCATGCCTGGCTAATTTTTGTATTTTTGATAGAGACAGGGTTTCACCATGTTTCTCAGGTTGGTCTCCAACTCCTGGGCTCAAGCAATCCTCCCACCTCAGCCTCCCAAAGCGCTGGGATTACAGGCATGAGCCACCACACCCAGCCTGTTGACTTTCAAACAGTATATTTTTATTTTCATTTATTTTTCTATTACTTTTCTGTTTTCCATTTTATCAGTTTCTGCTTTGATGTTTACTAACTTCTTTCTGCTTAGGATTTGATTCAGCCTTCATTTTATGGCCTTCTGGAGTGAGAAGTTTAGATTATTGATTTTGAATCTTTCTTTCTAATATGTGTTTAAAACTATACATTTTCCTCTAAGAACTGCTTTACCTGCATTTCATAATTTTTGATATATTTTGGTTACATTTTCTTCCAGTTTAACATATTTTCTAGTTTTACATGTAATTTTTCCTTATTTTACTTTGAATGAATTTTCTTACTTTATTTTATTTAAAAATGTGTGTTAATTTTCAAGTATCTGGAGACTTCCAAGTTTTTTTCTTTGGTTGATGTTTTACTTAATTCCATGATGATTGGGGAACATACTTTGTATGATAACATTCCTTCAAAATATATTGAGACTTATTTAATAGTCTCAATAAAAGTGTTGTTGAACACTTGAAATGTGTTTATTTTGCTGCTGTTGACTGGTGTGATCAATATATATTATTTAGGTCACATTGGTTAACAGGGTTGTTTAAGTCCACTATATCATTGCTGATTTTCTGTCTAGTTTTTCTATTACTTTCTGGTAGGAATACTAACATTTTCAACTACAACTATTGAATTGTCTATTTTTTCTTTCAATTATGTTAGATTTTCCTTCATATACTTTGGGGCTGTGGTGCAAAATGCTTTTACATATATAATTGTTGTACTTTCTTAATGCATATTATAATTATGAAACATCCTTCCTTGTCTCCAGGAATATTTCTTGTCTTAAAGTCTACTTTTGCCTATGTTACTATATCATCTACAGCTTTCTTGTGGTTACTAGGTGCAGAATATAAAACTTTGTACTCTTTCCTTTCAAATTATTTGTTGCTGGTTCCTGTCTCTTGCATTCAGCATATACATAGTTCTTATTTTTCTTATCCAGTCTGACATTTGCTGCATATATACGTATATGTAAAATAACTGTATATATCAGTTTTACTGCAGTATAATTTGCATCTCACACAATTCACCCTTTTAAAACATACCTATGGCTTTTATTATACGTTTTTTATTATATTCATAGGATTGTGCAATCATCATCACAATCAACTGTTGAACATTTTTATCACCCCAAAAGAAGCCCGGTACACATTAGTAGTCACCCTCCATTTCCCACAACACGCCCAAGCTCTAAGCAACCACCAATCAGTTTTCAGTTTCTACAGGTTTACCTATTATGGAAAATTTATATAAATGGAATCATGAAATATGTGATCTTTTATGACCGACTTATTTCACTTAGCATGATGTTTTCAAGGTTTATCCATATTGTAGTATCTATCAGTACAGCATTCCATTTTATGGCTGAACAATATTTCATTGTGTGGAATTACATTTATCCATTCATCAGATGGTAGACATTGAGGTTGTTTACACTTTTGCTATTATGAATAATGCTGTTGTGAACATTCATGTGCAGTTTTTGTGTGGACATATATTTCCAATTATTTTTGGTCTATACTAGGAGTGAAATTGCTGGATCATGTGGTAACCTATGTTTAACATTTTGAGAAACTGCTAGACTGTTTTCCAAAGTATCTGCATCATACATTGCTGGTGACAATGTATGAGGGTTTAAATTTCTCCATATCCTCTTCAACATTCGTTATTATCTGACTTTTTGATTACAGCCATCTTAGTGGATGTGAAGTGACATCTCACTGTGGTTTTTATTTGCATTTATCTGATGACTGATGATGGTGATCCTCTTTTCCTGTGCTTCTTGGACATGTGTTCATCTTCTCTGAAGAAATGCATAGTCAGATCCTTTGCCCATTTTTAAAAACTGAGTTATTTTGTTGTTGTTTATTATTGATTTGTAAGAGTTCTTTATATGTTAGGGATATAAGTCCCTTATCAGACATATAATTAGCAAATATTTTCTCCCATTCTGTGAGTTATCTTTTTACTTCCTTTATGTTGTCCTTTGAAGCACAAAAGCTTCATCTCTGATGAGATTAGAAGTATCTATTTTTCTTTTGTCAGTTGGGCTTTTAGTGTCATATCTAGGAAAGCTTTATTTAACCCAAAGTCATGAAAATTTACTCCCATAGTTTCATCCAAAAGTTTTATTGTTTTGTCTCTGACACGTAGGCCAACAATTTATTTGGAGTTGATTTTTGTATACTGTGTAAGAAACAGATCCAGCTTCATTCTTTTTCATGTAAATATTTTTTCATGTAAATATCCAGTTTTTCCATTTGTTGAAAAGACTGTTCTTTTTCCCAGTGAATTGTCTTAGCACACTTTTTGACAATCAATTTACCATAAATGTGAGAATTTATTTCTGGGCTTTCAATTTTATTCCGTTGATCTATATATTTACCTTTATGTCTGTGGCATGGCTACAATTTGAAGAGCACTGGTCAACCCACAGATAGGCTGATGGGCAGAGTGAAACCTTGTGAGTTTTGAAATGGTTAGGAATAACTTCTATGCAAATTGTTGGGTGACTAAGCTAAGCTACTCTAAGTACATCATATAAGTGGAATCATACAGTATTTGTCCTTGTGATTGACTTATTTCATTTAACACAAAGTCTTAAATTTGCATCCAAAGAGTAGCATGTATCAGAAACTTCTTCCTATTTAAGAATGAATAATATTCCATCGTATGTGGCTACCACATTTAGTTTACCAATTCATCCATTGATTGATGCCTGGGTAGTTTTCATCTTTTGGTTATTGCCAATAATGCTGCTATAAACATGGTGTACAAATATGTGTTTATGTCTCTGCTTTCAAGTCTTTTGAGCATATGCCCAGAAATGCAATTACAGGATCATATGATCATTCTATTTTTAATTTTAGGGAAACTACTATCCTGTTTTCCGTAGCAGTTGCACCATTTTACATTCCCACCAGCAGTAAACAAGGTTGCCAAATTCTTCATATTCTCACTGACACTTGTTTTCTAATTTTTGTTTGTTTAAATAATAAACATCCTAATGGGTGTAAAGTGGTATGTCTTTGTGATTTTGATTTGTGTTTACCTAGTGATTACTGATGCTAAGCATCTTTTCATATACTTACTATTTGTATATCTTCTTTAGAGAAATGTCTATTCCAGTCTTTTGGTCATTTTTTAATTGTGCTGTTTGTTTTTGGTTGTTATTGTTGAGCTTTAGGAGTTATCTAGATATTCTGGAATCAGTTATTATTTCTTAGGATACTTTTTCTTTCCCTTCTGTCCTTTTGGGATTTAAATTTATGGAGTCTAGAGCTCTTCATATTGTTTTATAGGTCACTAAGGGTCTGTTCATTTTTTTTTCAGTTTTTCTTTTACTCTGTAATTCATTTTGTTTGTTGTTGTTGTTGTTGTTGACTTTATTTTTGAAACAGAGTCTCACTCTGTCGCCCAGGCTGGAGTGCAGTGACACCATCTCGGTTCACTGCAACTTCAGCCTCCTGGGTTCAAACAATTCTCCTGCCTTGGACTCCCAAGTAGTTGGGATTACAGGTGTCCACCACAACACTCAGCTAATCTTTGTAATTTTGGTAGAGACAGGGTTTTGCCATGTTGCCCAGGTTGATCTTGAAGTCCTGACCTCAAGTGATCCACCCACCTCAGCTTCCCAAAGAGTTGGGATTACAGGTGTGAGCCACCTGTTCTTAGTCATCACCCTGTAATTCTTTTTTTTTTTTTTTTTTTTTTTTTGAGATGGAGTCTCACTGTGTCACCTAGGATGGAGTGAGTACAGTGGTGCTATCTTGGCTCCCTGCAACCTCCGCTTCCCAGGTTCAAGTGATTATCCTGCCTCAGCCTCCCCAGTAGCTGGGATTACAAGTGTGTGCCACCACGCCTGGCTAACTTTTGTATTTTCAGTAGAGACAGAGTTTCGTCATGTTGGCCAGGCTGGTCTTGAACTCCCAACCTCAAGAGATCCACCCACCTTGGCCTCCCAAAGTGCTGGGATTACAGGCATGAGCCACCATGCCTGGCCCCTGTAATTCATTTTGGAAAGTTCCTCTTGTTATGTCTTCAAGTTCACTGATCTTTTATTTGGCACTTTTTAATCTGTTATTAATCTCATTTCATTTAAAACTTTATATTTTCATCTCTAGACTTCCTATTTTATTTTTTTAAATATCTCCCATTTCTGTCTTCATCATGCTTATGTTTTTCTTTACATTCTTAAGTATATGTATAATAGCTACTTAAAAGCCCCTGTTTGCTAATACTGTCATCTTTGTCATTTCTAGGTCTGTTTCTATTGACTGTTTTTTTCTCCTTGTTATGGGTCACGTTTTCCAGATTCTTTGCATGTCTAGTAATTTTTAACTGGATTCTAGACATTATTAATACTATGCTGCTGAATGTCTGAATTTTTTCCCTTAAAGAATATTTAGACTTTCTTACATCTTATAGCTACTGTGTATCAGCATGGTCAATTTGAGGCTTTTTTCAAAGTTTAATTAGGGCTTCTTTAGGGTAGCCTTTACTGTAGGTGTAGTTTAATCCTTCTTTGAAATTACGACCATTTCTGGAGGCTAAATGAAGTCCTGGGATGTTCAGTGAGGTCTCTTTACTTTGGATGGTAAGATATGTAATGTCTCTCAGCTCTGCAAAAGCTCCAAGAATTGCTCAGTTTACAGTTACCCACTGGTTCTTTGCCTATCTTTATGGATATTCAGCCTACACATGTGCAACTTAATGTTCACCCACAGCCTTAATATATGCAACTTTCTGGAGTTCTTTTTCTACATGTCTCCCTCATCTGTGGTATTCTGCCCTACAAATTTCAGTTGCCTCAGACTTCCTGAATTTGATCTGTCTTCAACTGAGTGAGACCACCCTGCTCTGCTGGGACATGCCCTTCCCTGTTTCTTGTTCCAGAAAATGATCCAGGCAGAATTTGGAACTTTCTAGTAAGATTTATTAATACTTAACTTATTTCCCTTCTCTGTGGGATCCTAGCCTTGCACTGCCTGTTGCCCACGTCAGAAAACATGTATGTCATGTATTTTCACCAATTTTCTAGTTGTCTACAACTGCAGGGTAGGTTGAGTACCAGGTACTCTTTGTGGTGGAAGCAGAAGTTATATATGGTTTTAATTTCTAGAAACTTTTTTTCTGATTGTACTTTAACATATTAGCCTCCTATTTTTTAGATACAGTATCCTCATGGATCATCCTGGGAATATTAATTAGAATACTGTTCATGCTATTCCTTTTCCTTGAATTGATTGACTTTTCATTGAGGGTAAGTTACCCTGCCATTTCAACCTGGGCACCATTTTGCCATTGTCCATTCTTTTCAAATAGATAATGAGTTTTAACTGGCTGGTAATATGTATAATAAAATTCTGGATTAATTAGAATTGGTACTGTGAGGGTTTTCTTAGCAGCTATGTAGGCAAGTGGCTGGAGGAGACATACCATAACCATTCACTCACAGGTGATGGTGGTTTCTGTGGTCATGGTCCTCTGATGGTGGGATCACGGGGATATTTACCAAAAATGATCTCCTCTAATCTTCATGTATTTCTCACAATTATTGTAATTACTGTTCCAACTTCACAGTCGAGGAAACTGAAATTCAGGGAGGTTCGGTAATTTGTTAACATCACAGAACTCATGAGTAAAGCAACCAGGATTAGAGTCTGGACATCTTTCTACCTATACACTATGCTGCCTCCCATTTGCTTTATAACTTCCAGAAATTTCATATTTCTGACCTATTGGTGGAACTGCTTCATGTTTTCCAGTACAGGCACAGATATTTTCTAACGCTAAAATTTCTTTCGTTTTTTCATCTGGCTTTTGTATTTTGAGAGCATTCATGACATTAGTTTGTGTTTTCTCTTAATCTTGTGCCTACATTCTTTCCATATTATAAACTGTTTCCTTAAGTTAAATTCCTCTTTAAGTTAAAGTCCTCAGTGAGATGACTGAGAAAAAGGAAAAGATATTTTTGAGGGACTTAATATATACTTTGTAAAATAAAATTAAATGTTCATAAATTGTACCAATACATTCCTATCAACAGTGCATCAAAATGCCAGCTACTCCATGGGGTGTAGTTTTTAATTGGTGTCTCTGGAAGACCCAGACTTTTAAGATGTTTAATGGTGGAATTTGAGGCACAGTGACACATGGACAGAGGAGATATTTTTGGGAGCAATTTCTGCCCTGTACCTCCCAAATCCCTCACAGACCCCCCTTCTCCTTGGGCAGCCCCTCCTGCACATGCTGGGGGCAGGGCTTGGGCTTGGGGCACCTCTGCCAGGATCCCACTGATCTATGTTCTTGCTTGACACTCAGCAGCTGTCGTGGAGGCGTGGGCTGCAGGCGCTGTTCCCCACGGGCCGTGTGCAGGCCACAGGCCGGGGAGCCTTTCCCGCCTAATCCAAGGGGCACTGGCAGTGGGGAGGGAGACAGCTGGGTGTAACTGATCTGCAAAGGAATGGAATGGTGCAGGCCCCCCAGCACTGGGCTGGGCCGTCTGCAGCCTGCCTGTCCCAGCTGCTGAGCCTTAACCCTTCCCTCTCTTATTTCTTTCTCCCCTCCATTGGGAAGTTGATGTCACTCAGCTTAGCCAAGTCCCAGGAAGCCCCTTGAGAAGTAAGCTTCCCTAGTTGAGTCTGTACACCTTGGAAAGGATCCAGCTAGGTGATAGTTACCGTCGGGGGGCTTGGGTCCTACCTGGGAACTTCCTGTCTCAGATAGAGACAGGGCTTTTGGAAGACCTAGTGGGCAACTCAGATAGTAGAGGCTATAAGGTCAGCATAGGGAGGCCCACCCTAGGTTGGAGCTCAAGGAAGACCCTCTGGCAGAAGCAATGGAAGGGGCACTCGGTTTGGAGTCCGGTGCTGCCTCCACCATTGCTCACTTTGCAGTGAGAACCTGGGTGAGTCACTGTCACTTCCTGGTATCAGTTTCCTAATCCCGAAAATGAGGAGTTTAAAGATGTTCCTCAAGGTTTAGGAAAGAAGGTTCATGGTGGAAACAATAGCTCTATTTATTAAATGCCTACCATAGGCCAGGACTCTATCTATAAACATTCTCACCATCACTTTGCCAGACTCTCATTTCCATTTTAGTGATGAGGAAACTGAGACTTAGAGAGTGTAAATCATACAGCTGTTCAGAGATAGAGCCTACTCCACAATCTAGGCCCTTTACTAGATCCCAAAGATCAGCTCCAAGGATCCATAAATGGTTACCTGCTTCAGTCAAACAGAGGGAAGATGGCACATCTGGATAGGGCACACAGAGGCAAAGGTTTAGCAGTGAGCCCTGAGTCTGCTGGATGGAGGGTGGGCTGGGACTGGGTCCGGCTCTTTGTGCCTGCTTTTCTCTTGCCCTGGGTCCAGCTGGGCTGGGATTCCCTGGCTCAGCCCAGCAGCCTCACATATTAGCATAGCCTCTGCAGTTGTCCAGCCCTTTCCCATCCATGATCTCACTAGACCCTCTTGCCAACCCTGTCGCAGAACTTATTGCTCCTCCTCATGATGGGGAACTGAGGCTTAAAATTTGCCAATGTTCTACAACTGCTAACTGACCAAAGAGACTAGAACCTTCTTTCCACTGCTCCCTCTGGCTTCCAGGAAGAAGGAGCCTGGAGTAAGAGGGAGTAAGAGCTCCCAGGCACCCAGCAATCTTCTTAGTCTCTTTCCGGGCTGAGAAAGTGTAAGTGTGGGCTCTGGAGTTAAACAAGTGTGAGCTTGAGTCCTAATTCCTCCACTCTCAAGCTGTGCAAGTCGCTTACCTTCTCTGAGCCTTAGTAGCCTCATCTGTTGTGAATGAATGTTGGGGGAATAAATTAATGACGGCCGGAGCCAGACCTGCATCTCCCCTCCCTGAGCGCAGACACAGGCTGCCATGGGAAGCCCCAGTCAAGCAGAAACTAGGACTGGGGAGCTAGAGGCCAAAGGGAGGACTCCTAGGGGCTGCTGTGTTGTAGCTGCTCTCCAGGCTAGGCAGGAGCTGCTGAGGGAGAGGAGAAAAAGGGCACTCCATGTGAGGCAAAGACATAGAGGCAGGAATGGACACGGCGTGGGAGGACCAGCTACAAGGTTTGGGTTTGGCTGGCTTGGGAGAGGTGGGGTCTTCATGGCCAGTGAGAAGCAAGCCTAGAGAATGGTTTATCTCTAGAGAACGAGTTGCCCAAGGGTGCAGGGGCTGGATCAGTTACCCAGCATGCTGCCTGCCCATCTCCACCCACCCCCACCCAATCCCTGGGGTGCTGTGTTCGCTGGGCAAAGGGCTGGAGGCATCAGGGAGGTGGCAGAGGGAGGGGGAAGCATGCAATCTCAGCTTGGGAGAGACAGCTGTGCAGGCCTCCTGCCTGCTGCAGGGGATTAACTGGCACCGCACAGTATGTTGGGGAGCACCTGGCTCCCCGGCTCTGCCCATCCCTGCACCCTTTAACTCTTTGCTGTCTGGGCTCCACACCTTCAGGCTTAGAGGTATGTTCACACTTATACTCCAGTGTCCTCAGTGTTCCATGTTGGGAACACAGAGATAAAGAAAGACCTAAGGCGGGGTCTGCCCAGCCAGAGGTATCTGTGTCATCACTGTCCCTCCTCACGCCAGCTGTGGCCCTCTGAGACCCTGACTTCTCTCCACAGCAAAGCCTTTCTCTTTCCACTGGCTTCTCCAGGGCATATGGTCAAATCACTGCCTTCTTCAAGTCCTCCCCTAACTCATGCGCTATCTCTTCTTTTCCAGCCACACTTCCTAGTGTTGTCCTCCTCACTCTCTCCACTTCCTCACAGAGACGGCACTGCCCACCAGACCCATCTTCCTGGGCACGCAGCTGGACTACATTCCCCAGCCTTTCTTGCACTGAGATGTGCCCATACACGCCAGTGCAGGCCAGTGGAACCCGAATGGAAGGGAGTGAGGCACTTTCAGTCCTGGGCCCTGCAAGCTTCCAGCACATGCTCTCCCTGCACCTCGGCTGGCTGATGCCTGAGACCATAGAGACTCTGGGAGGCCCGTACTGAAAGTGGTAGAACCTCAAGACAGAGGAGCCAGGATCCCTAAATCATTCTGGACACAAAGCTCTAGCTACCCACTTATTTTGGGTGTTTTCTTTAATAAGAGGAAGGAATAAACTTCTATCATGTTTGAGTCTCAGAAAAGATCTGACTTGCTGTGTGTGAAAAAAACAAGTGAGGAATCTGGTCTCCTCTCCTCTATCTCCCCATGTGGGACAACCCAGAAAAGCAGGGAAGAGGGATCTGGAACTTGGAAAAGGGGTTGGAAGGGGAACAGCTCTGGTGAGGGGAGAGGAACAGGGTGTTATCAACGAAGCTGAAGTTAGACATGCAGCGTTTGACTTCTAATTTGAAGTTGTTTCTGAACCTGTCGTCTGCCTTCCCCAAGCCACCATGACAAGTGTGCAAGACTCCAAGGCCTTGTGTGGTCAGAGCCTTGGGAAAATGTAAACGAAAGGACCACACATGGGTGAGGAGGCCAGGGGGACCTGGGCCTGGGGAGGGGGCCTGTGCAGACAGTGCCTGCCAGAGTGACAAGGAAAGGGTTAAGGGGTCTGTGAGCAGGATTGGCTCTCCTCACAGTGAGGGTAGTAAAATCAGCATGTCGCCTCCAATTTGCTCCGGCCTGACCTTGAACGTGAATCATTCCATCACAATGTCCTTATTGATTTCCACAGGAAGAGGATTAAGCCCAGAAAATCGGGGCGGGAACTTGAGCCTGCACCACGGAGAATGGGATGGTTCTGCAGCTCAAAACTCCTCGTGTTTGCAAATACGTCACAGGGGGTTGCAGGCTGGGCAGCCGCCCTGCTCGGCCACCGATCTCTCAGTGGCTCCGCTGGTCCCGGGCTTCTGTTTCCTCACCTGTGTGTGGCCGCTGGGGTTGCCTCAAGCTTTAAGTAATGCACAGAGTGTGGGAAGAAATAGGAATGAGGGAGATGCCACAGATGTCCCTAGGGCCTTCAGTCTGTTCTAGTCTCTTCTGAGGATCTCCTGGGATCCAAAAAGGCTATTCTAGGACCAAAGTTGCCACTGAACCAGTTGGTGGTTCACCAGCCAGGAAGGACCTTCCTCAATCCTGAAAACTGTTGAAGGGAATGAGACCTGTGGGGTGTGTGTGTGTGTGTGTGGTGTGTGTGTTGTGTGTGTGTATTACCCACACAGATGCATAAAGGAGGGATCATTCTGTGTGAACCAACCCACAATTTTCTGTCATCATTTAACACATCCTGGAGAGCCCAGCAAGTCAGTACCCAAAAGGGTTACATAATATTTGTGAGCATGGTTGTACCAGGTTGCTTAATCCTTCCCTACTGACAGGCATTTGCAGTTGTTACTAATTTTTAACACTCAGGACAATGCTGCAATAAACATCCTGGCGCATGCCTGTGTAGGCATTCTTTCTTTTGGTGCTGTTTCCTATTGCTCCTATAACAAATTGCCACACATTTAGTGGCTTAAAACACACACGTTTATTCTCTTACAGTTGTAGAAGTCAGAAGTATGAAATCAGCTTCACTGAGCTAAAATCAAGGGACCAGCCGGCCTGTGTTCCTTCTGGGGGCTCTAAGAGAAAATCCAGTTCCTTGATTTTCCAGCTTCCAGAGGCTGCCTGGATTTCTTGGCCAGTGGCCCCTTATGCCAACTTCAAAGTACATCACTTCAACCTCGCTTCTGTCACCCCGTCTTTTCTCTCTGACTCTGACCTGCCTGCCTCTCTTATATAAGGACCCTTGTGATTACACTGGGCCCACCTGGATGACCCAGGATAATCCTCTTAACTCAAGATCCTTAATCACATCTGCAAAGTCCCTTTTACCATGTAATGTAATATAAACATTCACAAGATACAGGAATTAGGACGTGGACATCTACCTTTGGAGGACCACTATTCAGCCTTCCATAGCTGCCTAGAAATAGGATGGCTTAGTTAAAGGAGATATGTATTTTACATTTAAATCACCATCTACAAATTGTATCTATCTGATATGAACACTCACTTCAACACTGCTGACACTGGCTTTTTGGAGGGCAGTGGACAACACTAATTAAGGTTCAAAGTCTTCGCTGTTTCCTGCCTTCCCCACATTGCAAGGCAGGGTTGGAGATTTTCCTCTCCTTAATCTTTCACTGAATTGTCTTACCCTGAAAGAAAAAGTCAGTATCCCCAGGAGGGATCTAGGAGAATAGGACTGGGAATTTTGACCAAAAGTTTAGAGTGAGAAGTTGGCTTCCAGTAGGAGAAGGCAGGAGGGGTTGCCTGAGTGGGAGTGGAGGTGAGGTGGCCAGGGGGAACATCCAGGCATGCTGGGACTCCAACAGTAGGGTGTGACCACCAGGAGCTATGGCAATCTGAGAGGACATAGTGGGAGTACAGCAAGAGGGCTGAGAACTGCTGCCAACTGGAGCCAAGGAGGGCCAGGTTACTGAAACTAGGTCACCAAAAATGCGTCGGATGTGGGGAGCAGGCATCTGAAAGCCTGGAGCCACCCTCCCGAATCGAGACTGCAGGAAGACGTTTAGGCCAAGGCTGGCTGACTTAACGTGGTGCCCTCTGCCTCTGTCTGTGCAACAGCTGATGAGGAGTGGCCTGTTCAAAAGCTGCTTTCCCATAACTGGACATAAACAGATGGGAAGGGTCATGAGGTGAGGAATGAACAGCCAGGAACACTATACAGCCAGCAATGGCTATAAAAACTTCCTTATGTCTCAGCCAAAATATCTTGCCATATAATGGAACCAGGATTTTAAACCCAGCTCACTTTAACAGCCATGTTCTATTTAAAGTCATGGTCTGTTGAAATCAGAGTTCAAAACTCTGAAAACTATTGATTTAGGGAGTGTGTGTAGCTAAGGAGATAACCGACTACAAGCCATGGATCATCATCCCTTATAGAGAAATTTGGAAGCCTTCTCCCACCCATCTCTGGCTGTAATGATGAGAAATTAAGAAGTGTGATGCATGCATTTAAGGCTATAAATGTTTCTCTAAGTACTGCTTTAGCTGCATCTCACAAAATTATGCAGATCAAAATGTTGTCCAGTTTCCATTCTGATTTCTTATTTGATCCATTGATTATTTAGTAATGTGCTGCTTACAAAGCCATAAAGCTTCATTAGGAAAATTCATTTTCATTAAGAAAAGACTCAGGGTCCAAGTTAGCAGACAGATGCACCATAAGAAGAGCTTACTTATGAAATAAAAGCCAAGCCTTCAAAGTGTTTGTTCAAAAAAAGATGTTCTACCCTCTCTAGGCAGGGTGAAGCTCTTGCACTGTAAGCACTGACTCCTCTACGAGTTTTTTCTATTATTGAGGGGTGCTTTCCTAGCCCCCCTCCTTCTCCTTCCCACATGGGACAACTCAGGAACGCACCCTCCCATTTTCTCCTTAGGTGTCCCAATGGTCCTTCACAGGTGAAGTGTCACTGAGAACCTGTCCCTGGGTGCTCCTTAATCCTACCACAGCTGACATGGCTGCAAAAACAAACTGAACTCATTGGGAGAACAACAAGGAAAGAAATACAGAAATGTTAAGAGGCCAATATGAAACCTACTCTCTGGGTCTGCCTCATCCACATCTCCTGTGAGAAGCATCTGTCTCTGGGCCCACAGAACCAGGATCAATCCTCAGTCCCTCGCCTGGGTGCCAGCTCCCCAGCTCCCAATGTCCTCATCCTTCTCCTCATCCCCTTCCTCTAGAAGCCAGTCTCCGGTCCATTCAATTCCAACCAGCAAACACCCACCAATGGTTCCGCTGTGAGTGGGGCATGGTGCTGGGATGGATGGGGCAGAAGTGGTGCTGATGTCCAGAGCCATAAAATAGAGTCGTCTCTTCGCAGTGGATACTCCTTCAAGTTCAAAGTAAACCTGGCTCCCTCAGAGATGCTCAGAAGCCTGAAGTCTTCCTGTGATTTATTGATACATAAACAGAACACAAATATGCACACAAAGAGGCTTGGAAATGCGCACAAAGAAGTCTTCCTGTGGTTTATTGATACATAAACAGAACACAAATATGCGCACAAATATGCGCACAAAGAGGCTTGGGGCCATCCTGGCACAGCCTCCTCACCTCAAGGGGCGTCCAGCCACATCTTCAGACACACAGGGCAGTGCTGGGGCCTGCACAATGTCATGTTCATGCCCTTGGGATCCACGTGGCACAAAGTGGCACAGGGGTGGGAGACTTGCAGAGTGGGGTGTGGAAAGGAGCTCTGGCCCTGCTTTAGGGGACACTCTGGTTCAGTGACAAGGCTCTCACAAGTGCTCAGGGAGGCTGGGGCTGTGTGTTCCACTGACACCAACAGACACTCTCTTGCTAAACAGTCCCATGGAGCACAGAGGCTGGCATGGGCTCAGCCACAAAACCCATAATCAGGCTCCTCTGAGCCCGACTCTGTCATGGCCTTGGAGAAAAGGTGCACTGCAAAGCCTGGAGCTGCATTTGCAGGCTAAAAGTACCCCCTCAGCAACCTAGGGTCTCAGAGGCATGGGCCGTCAACCAGCATCCTAAATAAGCAGTGCTGGAGCCTCGCTGAGAGTTTCACTCCCCCACCACCACCTCACAAGGCCAGCCTACCTGCTAGGAAGGTTGCCTTGGGGTAAGGGTACAGGCTTGGGTCTTCCAAATCCTTTCCTGAATTACCATCTCAATACCAGGACACCAGGCACCTTTCTTTGGACTACAGGGGACGTGAAGGTCACTGAGCTCACTCTGACTTCACAGATCTTGGTGAGACAACCTGGGCCCTGGAATCCACCATCTTTGCTTTTGGGAACTCCTGGGCAGCTATCTGCAAGCCTGAGTGTTGCAGGTATAGCCCTCTTTCCTTTTACTGTGTCTGGTTTCTTCTGTAGTCAAAAAGGCCAAGAGAATGCGCCACTGCATCCTGCCCCTGTGCTTGGTCTTGGGTCCAGCTGTGGTTCCCATGTGAGCACCACGCACCTTCCCACCTTCCCACAGCTCTCACCACCCCCCACCAAGAGCTGTGGCCAGGGTCACAGAGGTTCAGAGGGTGCTGCTCCTGGACCTAAAGCCCATTTTCCATCTCAAGCCAGGGACAAAGGCGAGCTCCCTGAGCCCTCAGCTATGGCACTTTCCCACATGTGGAAAATGGGGAGCCCAGAAAGGGAGCCAGGATGGGAAGGGGTGACCCTTTCTGGTTACTCCTGTGACCTCTTCCCACCATTCCATGCTCAGCACATGCCAGATTTCTACCACCTTTACTACCTCCATTCACATTGGGCCAGCTGGAAACAGGAAGTGGGGCCGGCAGAGGTGGTCCAGCTAGCCCGGGCCCCCAGGCCTCAGGACCATTGGCAGGCACAGTCAGTGGGCTCCTGCACAGTGTAGGGCACCCAGGTGGCATTGGTGGCACAAAAGAGCTGCACAGAACGCCGCTGCAGGCCCACCTCGCGGCAGCACTTGCAGAAGCGGGCATAGGTGTTGATGTTGTAGTTGTAGATGCTGGCGGATGGGCACCTCCCATCACAGGACACTAGGTTCACCTGGAATGGGCAGGCCAGTGAGGCAGTCTGTGGCGCTCACACCCCCAAATCCCCTCCATCCCCATCTTTTGCTGCCCCACTGCCTTGTGGGCACCACGCACAGGGGTGTGGCTCCTGCATTCATTCTTGCGGATGGTCATGCGGATGGTCACCTTCTTGCAGGAGCGCCCATCCTCCTTACCTAGGGGGACAAGTGGATAAGGGAGCTGTGGCCAAGACCAGGCTTCTTAGGGGCAGTAGGATGGGCCAGCCCCAGGCAGTTAGTGCCATGCTGGAGGATCTCTCTTCCAGCGTTAGCACCCATGCATTAGTACCCCTCCCCTTCCAGGGAAAGCCTTTTAACCCAGTGCACTGGAAGGAGGCGGAGTTAGGAAGGCAGAGACAGAGCAGTGTGAGCAGGTGAGGCAGGAAGGCCAGCAGGGCCCCCCTGAGGACTCTGTGCTAGGGCAGAGGAGCATCTGGGGACAAGTGAGGTATATATTTTTATACTTGTTATTCTGTCTCTCCCACTAAATGTCCGCTCCACAAGGCTCTACAGTGCCTAGAACAGTGCCTGGCACATCGTTGGAGCTCCACTAATATTTGCCAGGTACATGCACTCACTCTGTAACCCCAGGAATCCCTCTAGAAATGGAATGGAATCTTTTCTTCTGGTCTCTGAGCCTCACCACAGAGGTTTCCTACTACACCAGCTAGATGGCTTCTGGCCAGAGCTAAGTCCACTTTGTCTTCCCTCTCTGCTCCAGGAGGCAGGAGAACTAAGGGCTGTCGTGACATGGCCCTCTGGGTCCTGGACTGAGACTGGCTGAGTGACCAGCAAGAGCAAAGCAGTGGCGGTCTGGGGCGTTGGTGGGCGCCAGGTGAGCGGGCCCTGCTGAAGCTTTCCCATGCAAGCCCAGGGAATACAGCTCACTACCCAGCATGCACTACAGGCCTAATGGCCTGTGCCAGATGTGGGGAGCAGGGGCCCTCCCCCTCCCTTGCCCCCAGAGCACGGGCCACCTAGCAGAAGGGACATTGCTGGATATAGCAACGCGGCTGCCTGCCTCCAGTCCAGTGGGCTTCCGAGAGGAGTACCTGAGCGACAGTGGACACTAACCCGTGGAGGAGAGGCGGGACTAACGGGGACCACGGGAAACAGGGTACCCGGGGAACCTGGGGAGAGGGACATGGGGTGCAGGTCACACGGGGGCACACGGGACATTCAGGGAACATGAGTTTGTGGGTCAGGGATCAGCCGATGAGGCCCCAAGTCCGGCTTTCTTGGAGTATATGAAATGCACATAACAGGGCCCCAAGTTCTACTGCCTTCTGGAGATGGGGTCTGAGCACCCTAGGAGGAGGGCAGGCACAGGGGAAAGATGTGGGTGGGGGATTGAAGGTGGTGCAAAGCGGAGGCTGACTGGGATGTGCATGTGCATGTGGTTGGGGGCTACAGTTCTGGGTGGCCAGGGCTCCAGGAGCCAGGTATCAGGACAGGTGCACAGAGCTCACACTCAGACTGTCAGGGACACTGGAAGGTCTGAATCCCACCCAGGAGACTCCTCCAAGACCAGGTGTCTGGCCACGGGAGAATTCATATGGGACCATCTAGGCTGGGAGCCTTGGCAGGGGCAGGAGAAGGCAAAGTAACTGGTGAACTACTGACCTCCTGAATGCCATGCCCCAATGTCCTCTGGCTCTGACAAGGAGCAGAGGCTTTGTATGAGAACAAGGACACAAACACGGCCTCCAGCCTTCTGCATATTGGCGCCAGTGCCATGAGCCCCATGGTGGGGATGTTACCCCTTCATCTACTCAGCCCAGAAGAGCTATCATTTTAGGTGCCAGGCCAGGAACCTGGTCATCTGTCCCCTGACATGACACCCTGTGCCCCCATCAAAGCCCCCACCCCTGGCCCCCACCATGCTCACTCACAGGTCCTGCAGCATCCTTCCAAGGAAGGTACCACGGAGCCCCCAACCTAGAGAGAGGAAGTTGGGAGAGGTGGGTGTGGAGACCCCCGTCCAGGCCAGGAGCCAAGATCCCAGAAACAGGCAGAGTACAGGAGTCTTGACTCTTCTCTCCCTGTGATGCCCCAGGGCAGGAACATAGGCCCCTTGCCAGGTCATGGGAGAGCCACAGGGGCTAAGCTGGCACTAAGGCTGCATGTGGCCCCCTTGGGGCAGGAGCCTGGGTCAAGATGGTGCAGGGCCTCCCATCTTTCCTGGGGCAGCTCCCCTCATGCCTTCCACTGCCTACCCCACTGTCAGTGCTTCCCAGCACAAAGGGTCAGGGAGAGGAGGGGTGCAGGAGTCACTCACTTGGGTCAGTGGCCTGGGCTCTACCTCAGCCCTGGACAAATCATCCTTTTCCTCTAGGCTTAGTTTTCCCATCTCTAAAATGGGGGCAAGTATCCCTTAAAGCGCTCCTCCTCTATAGTGAAATGGGTAAAACAATGGATGGGACAGTTCTTTCTACATAAGTGTGTGTTGGGGGGAGGGTCTCAGTATGTGTGTGCGATTTTGTGAGCATATACATGACTATCTGTGTGTACATGTGTGATTTTGCATGTGTGGGTGTGTATATGAGAGTATCATTGAGTGTCTGTGTATATTTGTTTTCTAGAGAAGAGTCAGAAATCTTTAAATGTCCACTGTTAATCTCAGGGACTTTAATAATTCAACAGTAACCCCAAGCCTTCCAGGAAATCCTTTTCTCTGAGGTGCGCCCATACTGACAGCTGCCCATGCTAGTGCTGGACACCCACCAGCCATCAGAGGACTGAAATGCATCTGCGTGGCATGTGTGTGCAAGAGTGTGCTTATATGAGTGCTTTGAAGTGTGATGATGCGTGGTGTGTGCATTGGCATGCCGATGTGAATGTCCCTGGAGGGTGTGGTGTGTGAGTGGCTGGTGGCCTGTGTTGGTGTCTGGCTGAGTGTGCCTAAAACATGTAACAGTGTGTGTTTGTGCACACCTGCATATGGTCACGTGATGTGTGAAGAGGCAGGGTGTGATGTGGTCAGGGCAAAAAGAAATGCAGAGAGAGATGTGGATTTGGGGTGGCAGTGCAGGCACAGGCTCCAGGGAACCCTTCCTCCTGCACTCCTGCTCACAGGACCCCCACCCCCCTGCCAGTGAGAAAGCTGATGCCCCTGGCCTACAGCCTCAGTGGAGAAGGAGGCACTGACCTTGGCACACTCAGTCTCATTGAGCGGTGGGCAACTGATGGGAGAGCGGACGAGCACGGCACCCAGGGGAGTGCTGCTGCAGTGGTGGCGAGCGCAGTCTGCAATCCAAGATGCCCCAGGCTGGAGGGCACAGAAGTGGGTGATGGGGGCTGCGGCCAGATGGACAGCCTGAGCAAACCCATAGGGTCTGGGAGCCTGTTTGTACCCAGCCCTGGCCTGGGAACCAGAGAGAGCCCTAGTCCTGGTGTCCCCTCCTGGGACACCCTCCTAGGTGGGCAGCGAGGGGGCTGCTTACCAAGAACAGGGAGGTGGTGCCATTGGGGAAGGTGAAGAGACAGGACACATTCCTGCAGGAGCCACAGCAGGCAGCGAGGTCCCGCGGGTGCTGGTACTCCTGGTTCTGCAGGCCAGGGCGGGGTGGGCCTCAGCCAGTTGCCCACCTCCACCCTGGCTCTCCCACTGCCTGCTTATTTATGAGGGACCCCAGAGTCCGGAAGGGTCCTCTGTAGGTACTCGGGAAGAGGAGCTCCCAGCCTCCTTCTGTCGCAGGCAGCTGATCATCCCTGTATCTACCCTGAGCCTCCCTTACAGCAAAGAGCATCCCCACCCTTTCCAAGACATTTCTGCTAAGCAGGATGCCAGTTTTTATTCCAGACAGACCTCCATTTGAGTCTCAGTTCCTGTAGGACTTTTGACAAATGACAGAGTCTCCCTAAGTCTCAGTTGTCTCCTCTGAAAAATGGGAATAATTCTAACCCCCTTTATCCAACTAATATTTATTAGCCCTTACTAGAAGCCAGTCACCATCCTAAGTACTGGACATGAAGAAGTGCTCACCAAATAGTAGCAATACAAGCATGCAAACCAAAGGGACAGGGAATGTGCCAGGCATTCCACAGGTACCTAATAAGTGTGTGCTCTCTCTGTCAACACCCACCCTTGCCAGGCACTAAGTCTGTCCCTTACCGTTCTCCTCCTGGCCTCTCCCAACCCAGTCCCTTTCTTGGCACTTTCTACAGAGTTCTCTGAGGGCCTCTCTGACTTGTCTTGGAGGCTTAGGGCAGCTTGAAGGGCCCCTCTGATTCCTGGAGCACACAGGGTCTGCCAGGCTAGCTCTCCTGACACCACCCACCCCACCCTGGGCGACACCCTACCGCCTCGCAGTGGATGTCACACAGCACGGAAGTGGTGTTGATCTGGTAGAAGCTGGTGAGAGGGTCGAGCACGGCGGTGCAGCGGGAGGTGTGGCATACGCCGTCTGCTGAGAGCTCCACCACCGTCTGGCCAGGTTGCATCACGCCCAGCTCGCGGCTCAGACACACTGGGGCCTTCACTGGATGGGCATGCAGGGTGGCAACGGTCATCTAGAGCCCAGGCACCCATGGCCCCCCTGCCTGGCTCTGCCCCGAGGCTTCCCCCACTCACCACACTCGTACTTGGCGCAGCCACACACATTGTCCACGCTGTGCATGAACTCCTCGTCCAGCTGGGATTTCTCCCACTGGGTGGGGCAGAGGTAGTCAGCACCCTGGGGTGGGGGCCAGCCTGGCCCTCAGGAGCAGTCTGCCACCTGGGCCCCTCTCTATGTCAGTCCCTCACTGTGTGGGCAGGACGGGGCTGGCAGACTTGGGGCCCCGCAGCATCCTGGAAGCTCAGTCCCAGTGTGACTCCCAGGCCTCCCTGATGAGGAGCACTGTCCAGTGTCCTCCCCTTTCTCAGTGAGGGACAGAGCCCTGGGTGGCTCACAGTACTTCTCACCTTTCTTCAGCAATTTTAAGGAAGGGGGAATGGGGGTCAGAGTGAGAGGAAATGTGTGCTGGGGTGTGAGGGTTACATATAATTCAGAAAATGACTGTAAACATGACTTCACATTTCTTAAAGTATTTTCACTTCCCTCAGTGGCCATGCAGCCTGGCGGCTAAGGGCACTGTCTCTGGAGACAGATTTCCTAGGTGTCAGCTCTGGCTCTGTGATATACTAGCTTCATGACCTTAACCTTAGCTTCCTTGTTTGTAGGATTGAGAAAACAACAGAATCAACCTCACAGGGTTGTTGTGAGAATAAATAATACACATGAAACGCCTAGGAAAGTTCCTGGCACTTAGTAAACTCTCAATAAACATTAGCTACTGTCATGATTGTCACCACCACCACCATCCTCACCATCACCACCACCATCATCATGGCATTATCACCATGACCACCACCATCATCGTCACCACCACCATCACCATCACCATTGCATTATCACCACCACCACCACCACCACCCCCCTCATCCTCACCATCCCCACCACCACCATCGACATTGCATTATCACCACCACCACCACCTTCATCCTCACCATCCCCATCACCACCACCACCACTGCATTATCACCATTGTCACCAGCACCACCATCATCACTGCCCCCACCACCAGCATCACCACAGCATTATCACCACCACCCCCACCATCATCCTCACCATCACCACCATCATTGTCATTGCATTATCACCATTGTCACCACCACCATCCTCACCGTCCCTACCACTACTATTGTCATAGCATTATCACTGTCGTCACCATCACCACCATCCTTACCAACCCAACACCACCATCATCATGGCATTATCGCCATCATCACTGCGCTATCACCATCATAGCCACCACCATCCTCCTCACTGTCCCCACCATCATTGCCACCATCAGCATCATCACTATCATCTTCATGATAATTTTCATCATCATAGTACTGAATCCTTACCACAACTCTAAATCATGATTATGTCGACTTTACAAAGGAGGGCACCATACCCAGAAAGCCAGTGGCAGAGCTTGGGACAAGAATGCTAACTTGCAACCAGGGGTTCCTTGCACTAGATTAAAGGAGCAGGTTCTCTAGAGGAGGGGATAGAGAGGAAAGGAAAGGGGAGCAGACCAGGGGGTGTTGGGGGAGAAGGGTCTCCATACCAGATGGCACCGGGGCACTGGGATTGTGTCACAGTCACACTCTGAAAAACACAAGGGGCCAGGTCCCACTTCATCAGGCATGTCCAGGTAGAAATCCCCTGGGTACCCTGGACCTCTCACTGCTGGCACAACCCGTCTTCTGAAGACCCAGCTTCAGGCCAGGCCTGGGAGAGGAGACAAAGAGGCCCAAATCTCAGCCTCCTTCCATCCCTGAGGGCAGGAGGAGGCCTGCAGCTCCGCTGGTTAGGCAGGTGGGCAGTGATGGATTCTGAACACCAAGCACTCCACTGGGTGTGGAGCGAGGATAAATAGGCAGATAGGCCAATCACAGGTTTCCTTTTGTCACCTGGATTAATCCCTCTACCTGGTCCAGAGCCTATTCTTTTTATTTATTTTATTTTATTTTATTTTATTTTATTTTTATTTTTCTTTCAGATGGAGTTTCACTCTGTCGCCCAGGCTGGAGTGCAGTGGTGCTATCTTGGCTCATTGCAACCTCCACCTCCTTACAGGCACCTGCCACCGTGCCCGGCTGATTTTTTTGTATTTTCAGTAGAGACAGGGTTTCACTATCTTGACCAGGCTAGTCTTGAACTCCTGATCCACCTGCCTGGGCCTCTCAAAGTGCTGGAATTACAGGTGTGAGCCAACGCGCCCTGCCGCAGTGAGGACTTTTTAAGATGGAAACCCTCTTTGGAAGGGGAAATTTGCTTTTTCCTTCTTTTACCCTGGAGAGAAAAGGCTATAGAAACGTTTAGCATTGGAGTGCGGATGCAGGAGGAAGCTGATTCTGGCGGCTTCCTCTAGAGACCCTGCAGGGGACAGACCTGAGAGGAGTGGACAGTGGTGGGCCGGGCTCCCCCAACCCCTCCTCAGCAGGGCCATTGGATCTCCCAGTGGGGAGGCTGTCCTGACCACGGACTCACCACAGGATTTGTAGGGGCAGCAGCGGTCGGGGCTCCACACCTCCACCAGGGCAGTGCCCAGGCCACACTGCACTTGGGGACAGCGGAAGCTCTCACACACTGTGGGGGAGGAGAGGCAGGCAACACATCAGTCACAGGCACCTGGGGGTGTGAATCCTAAGAAGGCTAAGGAGGGGCTACCCCCAGCTCCTCCTTAGTGACCCCCACTGTCCTCGGAGCCCCAGGGAAGAGTCTGGGCACCCAAAGTCTCCCCAGGGAGCTACTTCAGGTCCTGGTGCTGTGCCTGTGAGGCACTGGTGACATGACAGGGTCAGAACCTCAAGCTCATTAAATTGGGCCTCCCCAGTCTGCAGTCACCCTGCAAGAGGTGGTCCAAGGAAAGCCAGCCACTAGGGTAAGGTCTGCTGACAGGGAACATCCCGCTCTGTCTAACACAACCTTTCCGACCCTGTGGAAACTTCATCCACTTGGGGCCCACCTGAGCCTGCCCTGCTTCAGCTGATGCTACCCTGCGGGGCCCACACTTCCTTTCTTCCTAGTCTTCAGGCTGACTTCTCAGTTCAGGATTCCTCAGCCATTCTCATTTGCTGAGAGAACAAGGCAAGGGGTGAGGGAACTCCTTGGGTGCAACACTTTGGTGGATAGGGGAGGGGCAAAGGTCAGCAGGGAAGGTGAGGATCTGAAAACTCTAAGAGCTACTTGATTTACTAATAAAGTTATTGTCACAATCAAGGAGTATCAAATGGTGTTCCAAAAAATTATGAGGAAGGGCATTTTTATGGTGTCAAAGTAATAGGTTATTTTCTGGCTGGAAGAGGAAAAATCTAAGATAGAGAGATCTTAGGATTACAGTATCACCCTAATCTGGGCCAACGTTAACATCGATTCTAGTGGCTCAGCCAGATAGTGTCTGGCACCCAATGTGATGTGCTATGAAGCTTATGCACGCACTGTCTAGCCCCAAATTTTTAACTTGAACCTATCAAGTCTTAGATGGAAATTTCAGTTTTAGGAAGCACAGAGGCCCAGGGAACAAGGAAAGCAGCTCCAAAAGTAAGCAACTGGCGAAGACCAGAAGCGGGGACTCTGCAGGGTCATGGCCTGGACTCTACAGTGGGAGGTCACACAGGAAAAGGGACCTGTGCTAGGTTAAGAGAGATGTGAGGCACGTCATTATAATGCATTGTCCGGGACTGAATCCTGGATTGGACAAACAGGAAGAAACACGGACTGGCATGAGACAAGTTGAAAACGTATTAATGTGGAAAGGTAGAGATTGTTCACTGAAAACAGCCAGTTAAAAAAAAGAGTCTGTCCAGGATGAGATGATTTTGGAAAACCACATCTACATAAAGCCATAGAGAGAATCTGGAAGGATATGTATCCACTAAAGCATTGGCAGTGGAATTATCTAGCAGGTAGGAAGGTGGTATTTTCATTTTCTTGCATTTAGTTGGAATTTGTACTTTCTATAAGGCATATACAGTGCTTTTGTAACAGTAAAAGTATGATGAAGACTGGGAGAAAGTGATATCAACAGCCTCTGTTTTTGAGCACTTACTGCATACCAAGGACCATTAGGTCCTTCACATAAATTATCTCTAATTTCCATAACAGCCCCTCAAGGCAGATACTAGCATCACCATTTTACAAAGGAGCAACTTTGCCTCAGAGAGTAAGGAACTTGCCCTGGGCCGCACAGCTGGTAGACAGCCTAACGGAGGTTCGGAAACCAACTGACTATGCCCATACTCCATCCATAGGACTAGGCTGCCTCCTGAGAAACATGGGAAGAAATGTGAAGAGAAGGAGAAAGGATAGTGAATCTCTCCTCACATCAGTCTGGCAAATACTGTGGCAAGTGGGCCAACCAGCTCCTGGTCAGGTGTGGCCAGGTAATCTGGGCAACCCTCACGGGATGGGAGCCTACATTGTTTTGGAGGTGGCTCTTGACATTGAACCAATCAGGGCAGCCCTTGGGTGTCCTGGTGGAGGCCCCTCTCCTACTCTGTGTAAGAAAAAACCTCACGCTTATTCTATTATCAGTGTGCAAAGCAATTTTTGTAAATTGAATAAAATTTAAATCGAACCATTTTGTTCATTTTCATCCATTAGGTTTACTTACAGTCCATAATGCTGGCTGCACTATGCTTAACAGTTACTTCTGAGGTACTAGCTACACAGTGCATTCTATATCAAGGTACTATGAACACAGTACATGATATGCACATACGACACATGTCTACATGTATGTATAGTATCATATATACAGATACCAGGCCCTATAAAAATATTGGGAAAAGTATACTTTTATTTATCATTACAAAATAAAAGAGCTTCAGAGGCTTTGCAACACGGGGCCTTCTGTGATACAGCCTCCAGGAGCAGGCACTATGGTGACACGGTGGCGAAAGGGACCCTGAAGGGGGGCCTTGGGTGAATCAGGGAATGAGGACTTCTTATCAGTGCTGTGGGGGATGAAGGGACCCAAGTATTTGCCTTTAACCCAAGCCTCTGTCTGGCCCTTGGGGGCCTCCATGCAGGGGACAGACCTGGACCTCCCACCCTCCAGCCTGACAGTCTGACCCGGCTTCTTCAGGTGGGCCTGCACTCGTCCTGGCTTCAGCTGCTTGGCCCTCCACAGCTCACCACCTGGGAGCACTCTGTTGCTCCCTGTCTATCCCCATTAGTCCCGGGGTGGGGACTCTGTGAAGGGTCCTTCCCGCCACAGCCAGCCATGTGCCCAGCCAGGACTCACCACACTGGTACAGAGGGCAGCAGAGCTCCGTGGTGTTCCTGTGCACGGTGAGTGCCTCCCCTTCTTGACATTCGGGGATGGGGTCTGGGCAGTCGCCACAGGCTGAGGGGGAAGAGGGTCAATGCTGTCACAGCAGTCCCCTCATAGGAGCTTGGCACACAGCACGTTGCTGGGGGTGGGGGCTCCTCAACAACCCAGGTGTGGCAGGAGCTAACTAATGGCAGCACCGCATGGTCTCATGTGACCCATTCTGGAATCAGAATCTGGAAGTTCTCCCTCATGTCTACCCAAACGTTTACACGGAACAAGCACCAGTTTCCTCTTGCTCAGTAATCTAGGGGGAACACAGGGTCGGTGTTCTCTTCCTCCCACCCTGTTTCCTGGACAGTGAGCTTGTCCTTCCTTCTCCCACCCCATCTGAAGACCCCCAGCCTTTCCTGCCAGCTGCCCAAGGACACAGGGGTGAGGCTAGCAAACTGTGATCCGGCTGTGTGCACTGGCGTCTGGTGGCGGCGACCCACCGCAGAAGTAGGAGGTGCAGCAGGAGTCCCCCAGGCGGCCGGAGATCAGGGTCTGGTCCTGTCGGCAGCTGGGGACAAGCTCTGCCTCACAGAGATCTGGGTCACACTCTGGGGAAAAGGCCGGATTTAGGTGCTGGGAGAGGAACCTGCCTGGCCACACCTGAGCCCCTGCTCCCAGAGCTGTCCTCCCCACCTGGCCACACCTGAGCCCCTGCTCCCAGAGCTGTCCTCCCCACACTGCCCTCAGTCCATCCCCCACCCTCCCCACCCCAGGCCTCTCACCACAGCTGTAGCTGGGGCAGCAGGAGTCCTCCTGGAAGTGGGTGAGGAGGCGGTGGCCTGGGTGGCAGGTAGGGGCGAGGCCCTCACACAGGGTCTGGTTACACACTGGCCCCGGGGACCAAAGGGCCTGTCACCTTGGGGCGGGATGTCCCCAGTGCTCTCCAGTGGAGAGCACTGGACAACTGCCCAAATCCTGGACGCCTGGCCCACTCCTCCCGCCACTGCTCCTCCCAGCCCCCAGGACCCACACTCCTAGATGAGGCCTTTGAGGGTCACACGAGGGTTCAGGGCTGGGACAGAAGATTAGCAAGAGCTAATATCCATTGACACGTGCCCCATCTCACAGCAACCCCAAAGATGGGCCCGATCATCAGCTTATGTTCCGGGAGAATGAACGAAGGCACAGCGATGTGAAATGATTTGCCCAAGGCCACAAGGCTGCAGGCGGGGAAGGAAGAGTGGCCAGGCTGCCTGGCTCCACAGCACTCACTGCACTGACTCCTGCGCCTCTGCCTCTGCCCCTAGACAGGGTTCTCCCCTCCTCCCAGCTCACCCCCTACAAGACATTTTGCTTTTCCTAGGCCTTCTCCTATCCATCGGGGTTGGTGTGCAGGGCTGATGGATAGCTGTTTTACAGTTGTTTTAACTGTTTTACAGTTGAGGTCCAAGGAAATAAAGGTGGACACTCACCACAGACAGTCCTCAGGCAGCAGGGGTCCTTGGTAGGTAGGAGCAAGGCCACCTCCCCGAATCGCGGGCAGCTCTCAGGGCGGGGATCAGGGCAGCCCAGATCCACCGGGACGATGGTGTCTGGGGCTTGGCACTGGTGCTGGCAGCAGCTGCTGAGGGAGCTGTTCCAGGTCTCCCCCAGGGCCCTCGGCACCCCCATGCTGTCAGTGCAGGCTGCAGAGGGGAATGGAAGGGTGCGAAGTGAGGAAGGTGAGCCCAGACCTTCCCAGGCTAGACTCTCCCTGGGATACTGACCACCTCTAAGCAGACCTGAAAGGATGCAGATGGGCCTCAGCTATCGGCAACAGGAGGTGAGACCAAGGCTGACTTTGGAGGCCCCTGCTCAGGGAGGAGAGGAACCTACCGCACTTGGCCTCTGGGATGCAGAGTGCAGAGTGGTGCCGGTGCAAGATGGTGCCCTCGGAGCAGACGCAGCCCTCGCCCAGCACCTGGCAGTGCTCTGGGTCCAGAGGCCCTAGTATCCCATCCTGGCATGTCTTGGGTGGCTCACAGGCTGTCACACATGCCTGGTATGTGGAGTCGCTGGAGCACAGGAAGGCTGCAGGGGCACAGTGGGCACCAGGCCTACCTCAGACCCCAGGCAGGGCTCCCCATTGAGGGCCGAAAAGAACAGGAGGGGATGAGGAGGGGGCTCAGAGTGTCATCAGCACCTCAGCAGAGAGTGCATAAGTCAAAGGGCTTGGTGACATCACCTCCTTCCTTAGATCAGGACTCAGCAAAGTACAGCCCACAGCCCAAATCCAGCCCACTGTCTGTTTTCACAAATAAAGTTTTATTGGAACACAGCCATGCCTGTTCATTTATATTCTGCCTAAGGCTGTTTTTGTACTAAAAAGGTAGAGTTGAGGACTTATGACTGAGACCATATGGCACACAAGGCATCAAATACTTACTTTCTGGCTCTTTACAGAAAAGGTTTGCCAATCTCTGGCTCTAGATCAGTGTTTTCAAACTTTCTTGATTGTAAAAAATAGATTTTACATTGTGGCCCAATACACACAAGCATGTAGAACAGTGGTTCTCAAACTCGACTACGAAAGAATCCCTAGGGAGTTTCTGAGGTATCATTGTGGGGACCCCACCCCAGGCCAATTGAATCTCTGATTGTGAGGCCCATGCATTTTCAAGTTCCCTGAGTGATTTCAAAGGGTATTTAGGATTGAAAATCGCTTCTATATAAAATAAAAAATCTCTTTTACAAAATAATACTAAACTTTCTATGCGCAATACACACTGGTATTTTCTATTCTATTCTTTTGTATTTTTTTAAATGCTGGTGCTGACCCTCTAAATTGATTTCATACCCGCTGAGTTGGGATCCACACTTTGAAGAACACAACCCAAGAGAACTTTTGTCTTTTCCTCTTTTACCTGTCATATTGTGGGTGTGACCTTCCTGTGAGCCAATCCCAGCCTTTCTGGATGTGTTTACATTTATAAATCAAGCTACTCTAGCCCAGGCCACCCCTGTGGACCCCACCAGTCAAACCTAATTGGGGGAGGAGGCGGCAGATCTTATTTCCCTCCTGCAGGAAGGAGGGGAAAGACTGGAAGAAGAGAAAGGTGAGCAAAAAGGAGGCAGAGGGAACTAAGATGTGCAGGACGGTGTCCGTGGGGCAGGTCTATGTGAGCACTCGGCACACATTCCCCCACACCCTCAAAACCACCCTGGGCGGGGGCGATGGTTACAGTCTCCACTTACAGAGAAGAGACTCATAGAAAGCAAATACTAAAATAACAACACAATTACTATGTGTTAACATATTCATAGGACTCATAATAAATATGTGTTCATTAATATGAAATGTATTTTTATAGAATATAAAAATTAAATGTAAATTAAACATATAAAATATTTATAAATTTACTAATGTACATACATCCATGAATGATTAAAGCTGGAAAACATACATGAACTTGGGTCTGGGAGCCTCTTCCCACTTTAACAGGGGATGGGAGCAACAGTCACAATGGAGGGTTCCCCTGCCCTGCAAACTCACGGCAGTAGTCAGAGCCCCGCCACTCGATGCACACGTGAAATTTGTGGCACATGGCCACGTACACGGTCAGGGCCACGCAGGGCTGCTGCACGTACTTGGTGTCCCGGATCCACAGCTCACAGAATGACTCCGGAGGCACCTGGGCATATGCATCAGGCAGGGCTGCTTACTCGGATGTCACGCATCCCGGTGCCCAGCTCCTCCCCTCCTTGCCCAGAAGGAACAATGAGCCTCTGCAGGTAGGTGTTGCCATCCCCAGACAGCCCAGGAGGTGTCCCCAGTGCTGGACCCAGCTGGCACATACAAAGCGGTGGCAGGCACTGAAGGTGCGGTTGGACACCATGCGAAGGCAGGGCGAGCAGTCAGTTGTGGCGCAGCTGTCTGGGCGGAAGCGGGTCTGGCCCACTGCAGTCAGGGAGCTGGGCACCTGCCAGCTGTCCAGAAAAGGAGCAGGGTCCTCAGCCCCACCCACCACTGAGCCATCCTTCAGGGTGAGGTCATTGGCTGCATCTCCATCACAGATACCTGAAAGAGGCCGAATAATCCCACCAGCCACGATCATCACTACCGCTCCCATGTCGTCAGCTCTCACTTTTTGTATTCCTCACAGTTCTTTGAGGTCAAGAATACCATTATCCCCATTTTATAGGTGAGGGAAATTATGTGAAAGGAAGCTAGGAAACCTGCTACAAAAGAAAACGTCTTTGTACTTAGGAAATACACATGTATTTAGGGGTAAAAGGATACAATGTCTTGAAGTTATTTTCTAATGGTTCTGAAAAATGTGTGTATACATATGGATTGCATGTGTTTATAAAAATGTATACACACACATACATACAAACACACACACACAGAGAGAGACAGAGAGAGAGAAGGAGAGAAGCAAATGGGGCAAAATGTGAACCACTGGTAAATGCGGGTAAAAGGTGTACACTACCTTACACTATCTTTGCAGATTCTAAATTTTTATAAGTTTTGCTATATTACAGCAAAATAAAAAGCTACTCCCCAAAAAATCTGCTTTACCAGTGATTGCTAGCTAATTATAACAACCGTTCCCTCCTTTTCCTGGGCAGTCAGTGTATTTTTCCCAGACGCCCTTGCAGCTGGGTGAGTCCCAGCCAATGGCATGTGAGTGAAGGCGACGAGTACCACCTCCGGGCCATAAAACCTTCCCACCTGTCTCCTCTCCTGTGAACTTGGAAACTCATGTTGACATGGCAGAACCAGAAGATGGAAGGAATCTGGGTCTCTGATTGGGAACTTACGTATGCAGGAAATAAGCTACTGTTGTGTTAAGGCACTGAGATGGGGACAAGGGTGAAGTTTATCAGTCCTAGCTTTTAATGTGACCTACACTTCTGGTTTCATCTCCCACCTACCATCTATATGCTCCAGACACACACTTTCCTGCCCACAACTTTGCTCAAGCTGTTCCCTCTGTCTGAAATACTTTCTCAGATGTCCTTCCTTCAAGGATGCCTCAGATGCACCATCCATGACATTCCAAAATCTGTGTAACAGTCACTGGCTTGCAGGTCAGCCTTTCATAAAAGATTGTAGCTCTCTGAGTACAAAGACTCATTTTCTTTTAGATTCTCATTTGTTTAGCAACCTTCAAGTTTGTCTAGCAGGGTGCCCAGCTATCAAATGTTCATTCAAATAAAATGGAGATATAAATGATCCAACTTCTGTTCTAACACCTCTAACCACCATTCTGTGAATATAAAGCATGATTAAAGGCAAACTCTTATTAATATATTATTAATGATTCCCATGGTCACACTTTGGGTCTTGGCTTTAAGTCAGTGAGGGATGACACACAGGTATCCTAGGGAGGAGTCAGCTCACCAGGCTACTGCTGACCACAGTGCTCTTTGCTGGGGATGAACAGAGGAGAAGGAAGAAATGATGAGAAAAAGATGGTGGTAGTGATGGTGATGGTGGTGGTGGTGGTGGTGATGGTGGCATGTCTGTAAGAAGTGTTTGTGTTAAGAACAGAAGCATCATAAAACAGGGATTTTGTCTGTTTCGTTCACTGTTTTCTCCCCAGTGACTAGTACATGGCAAATATGTGTTGCACAAAGAATGAGCATAGAGCTGAACTGCATGTGTTAGTGCATGTGTGGAGGGTATTTGGATGCAGAGAGGCATGAATGTGAATGTGTGAATGATCACTAGGGGTGCAGGTGGAGGATGGAGGGTGTATGTGTGTGTGTGTGTGTGTGTTATAAGTGTTTTTTATCTCACCCATCATCACAATCATGGTGGTCTGTCATGGAGTGCCCCATGAGTGTCCATGTGCTTATGCCCCTGCGATGAACAGCAGCCCACATCCGGGCTTGTCTGATACCTCTTTTCCTTATGAGAATACTTCAATCCCTTAGGGCATGCTCTGCAATTATGCTATGGTCTGAAGAGCATTAGTTCTGAGTATTGTGGCAGCTTTGCTGTGTGCCCTTAGGTAAGCTCCTTAATCTCTCTGAGCCCCCTTTCTTCTTTAGTTCAGTGGGGATACTAATGGCCATCTCTCAGTGCTGTTGTGTGGATGACCAGGAACAAATAAGATTAGAGTGTGGAAGTGCTTTGTGAAATGCCCAGGCTCATGCAGATGGAAAGGATTATCCGACATTAGAAGGCTGTGAGGGAAGCTGACAGACAATCCCGGCTGAAGTGACAACTTGCTGAGTCCCGCCCTCTTATATCTCCCTATTGGCAGCTTAGGCCCCAGAACACAAGACATTAGGCCTCCTTGCCCTGGCAGCTCTGCTGCTCCCACCTCTGGCCTGGTATTCTGTTCCAGTCTTTCCTGCTCCAGGAGTAATTATGTCTGGGGGCAGAGGCAGAAGTGGGAAGCATCCCCTTCCCCCAAGCTGGGTCCCACCTCACCGCACAGGCCATGGCCTTGGGCCTTGCTGACTTTGCTGGCCTCCATGATCATGAGTCCTGAGCTGTGGAGCCATTGGATCTGAATGTGTGAGGGAGTCAGGATCATGTACATGTGGCCTGTGTCCTCAATTCTGAACCCATATCTGCTCACAGGTGGCCACACAGGCTGCGAGTCCACAGTCACCTTGGGAGGGAATTCAGTGTGAGTATAGCTTGTCCATCTATCCATCCATCCATCCATCCATCCATCCATCCATCCATCCATCCATCCATCTGTTCATCCACCCATCCATCTGTTCATCCACCCATCCACCCATCATCTGACAAAAATTTATTAGGCATTGCTATGTGCCAGGCTCTGTTTCAGGCACAAGCAGCCAAATCACAGTCCAAAGTGGCATGGGAGGATTCTAAAAATATTTTTATTGGAAAAATACAATGAAACAAGAAATGCAACAACAGGCGGCAAGCTGCATCTTAACGCCCAAATAAACACAAATCCTCAGCTCTTCCAATCACTCTCTTCTTTCCTGATTCTGTTCAGATAATTTCTTCTGGAAGTCTTTCCTGATCCTGTTCAGATCATTTCTTCTGGGAGATTCTCCTTAAATTCCCAGCCTTGGGGTTACTTATCTCTACTCTGGGATTTCCTCATCTCTGTGCTCACCAGTAAGACAGAAATCTATCTGTTTCCACATCAAGATCTCCAGTGAACTGAGTTTCTTAAGGGTAGATACTATGTCTGATTCACCTTTGAATCTCCAACACCTGCCTTTGGGCCTGAAGTAAATTGGGGCTCACTCAATATTTGTTAAACATGCAACACACTCTAATTCTCACAAACACTTTAAATTCAAGGCTACAACCTCTTCTATATATTAAGAAGGTTAAATTTGGATGTACCATAGGTTATTATAATAGTTTTACACTGGAAAAAAAAAAGGTATATAAGAAGATTAAGATTTTAAAGTATTTACAATGAATTAATCTCCTCCCTTCAAGAATAGAGTGTTTTATATGCTCCTGAATGTCAAGTGGGTCAATAAATAAATTATGAAAAAAACTGAAACATTTCTTGAAACAAATGATAATGGAAACACAACATACCAAAACCTACAGGATACAGCAAAAGCAGTACTAAGAGGGAACTTTATAGCTATTAGTGCCTATATCAAAAAAGAAGAAAAACTTCAAATAAATAATGTAACAATGTATCTTAACTAAAAAAGCAAAAGCAAACCAAATCCAAAATTAGTAGAAGAAAAGAAATAATAAAGATCAGAACAGAAATAAATTTGAAATGAAAAAAATACAAAAGATCAATGAAACCAAAAGTTTGTTTGAAAAGATAAACAAAATTGACAAACCTTTAGCCTAACTAAGAAAAAAGAAAGAAGACTCTAATAAAATCAGAGATGAAAAAGGAGGCATCACAACTGATACTACAGAAATTCAAAGGATCATTAGCAACTACTATGAGCAGCTATATGCCAGTAGAAGAGAAAATCTAGAGGAAATGGATAAATTTCTAGACACATACAACCTACCAAGATTGAACCACAAAGAAATACAAAATCTGAAAACGCTAATAACAAGTAATGAGATAGAAACTGTAATAAAAAGTCTCCCAGTAAAAAAAAGTCTGGGATCCGATGGCTTCACTGCTGACTTCTACCAAATATTTGAAGAAGAGCTAATACCAATCCTACTCACACTATTCTGAAAAATAGAGGAGGAGGGAATACTCCCAAACTCATTCTATGAGGCCAGTGTTACCCTGATACAAAAACCAGACCAGCACATATAAAAAAAAAAAAGACTACAAGTCATTATTTCTGATAAATATTGATGCAAAAATCCTCAAAAAATACTAGCAAGATGAATTCAACAATTTATTAAAAAGATCATTAGTTGCGACCAAGTGGGATTCAACATATGCAAATCAGTCAAAGTGATACATCATATCAACAGAATAAAGGACAAAAAAACCATATGACCATTTCAAATGATACTGAAAATGCATTCAATAAAATTCAACATCCCTTCATAATAAAAATCCTAAAGAAAAACTGAGCATAAAAGGAACATACCTCAACATAATAAAAACCATATATGACAGAACCACAGCTAGTATCATATTGAATAGGGGAAAATGAAAAGCCTTTCCTCTAAGATCTGGAACACAACAAAGATGCCCACTTTCACCACTGTTATTCAACATAGTATCAGAAGTCCTACCTAGAGCAATCAGACAAGAGAAAGAAATAAACGACATCAAAATTTGAATGGAAGAAGTCTAATTATCCTGTTTGCAGATGACATAATCTTACATTTGGAAAAAAGCTAAAGATTCCACCAAAAAACTATTAGAACTGATTTTAAAATTCAGTAAAGTTTCAGATTACAAAATCAACATACAAAAATCAGTAACATTTCTGTATGCCAACAGTGAACAATCTGAAAAATAAATCAAAAAAGTAATCCCATTTACAATAGCCACAAGAAAAATTAAATTATCTAAGAATTAACTTAACTGAAGAAGTGAAAGAGCTTTACAATGAAGTTGATAAAACACTGCTGAAAGAAATTGAATAAGACACAAATGGAAAGATAGTCCATGCTCATGGATTAGAAGAATCAATGTTGTTAAAAAGTCCATATTACCCAAAGCAACCTACAGATTCAATGCAATCCTTATGGAAATATTAATGACATTCTTCACAGAAACAGAAAAAAACAACCCTAAAATATACATGGAACCATAAAAGACCCAGAATAGCAAAAGCTATTCTGAGCAAAATGAACAAAACTAGAAGAATCAGATTACCTGACTTGAAATTATACTACAAAGCTATAGCGACCAAAGCAGTATGGTACTGGCATAAAAATAGGCATATAGGTTGGGTGCAGTGGCTCATGCCTGTAATCGCAGCATTTTAGGAGGCCAAGGTGGGCAGATCACCTGAGGTCAGGAGTTTGAGACCAGCCTGGCCAACATGGTGAAACCCTGTCTCTTCTAAAAATACAAAAATTAGCCAGGTGTGATGGTGCACACTTGTAACCCCAGCTACTTGGCAGGCTGAGGCAGGAGAATCACCTGAACCTGGGAGACAGACGTGGCAGTGAGCCAAGATCTCCAGCCTGGGAGACAGAGTAAGACTCTGTCTGAAAAACAAAAACAAACAAACAAAGAAACAGACATAGAGACTAATGGAACAGAATACAGAACCCAGAAACAAATTCACACAACTTCAGTGAACTCATTTTTGGCAAAAGTGCTAAGAACATATATTGGGGAAAAGACAGTCTCTTCAATAAATGGCGCTGGGGAAACTGGATATCTGTACACAGAAGAACGAAACTAGACCCCTATCTCTCCCCATATACAAAAATCAAATCAAAATGGATTAAAGACTTAAATCTAAAACCTCAAACTATAAAACCACTACAAGAAAACATTGGGGAAACCCTCCAGGACACTGGTTTGGGCAAAAACTTCTTGAATAATACCCCACAAGCACAGGCAACCAAAGCAAAATGGACAAATGGGATCACATCAAGTTAAAAAGCTTCTGCACAGCAAAGAAAACAATCAACAAAATGAAGAGACAACCCATAGAATGGGAGAAAATATTAGCAAACTATCCATCTGATGAGGGATTAATAATTAGAATATGTAAGGCGCTCAAACAACTCTATAGGAAAAAATCTAATAATCTGATTTTAAAATGTGCAAAAAATTTGAAATAGACATTTCTCAAAAGAAAACATAATTGATGAACATCAATGCAAAAAATCCTCAATAAAATATTGGCAAACTGGATCCAGCAGCATATCAAAATCTTATCCACTACAATCAAGTAGGCTTTATCTCTAGGAGGCAATAGGAGGAGTTCAACATATACAAATCAATAAATGTGATTCACCACATAAACAGAACTAAAGACAAAAACCAATGATTATCTCAATAGGTGCAGAAAAGGCTTTTGGTAAAACTCAACACCTCTTCATATTTAAAACTCTCAATAAACTACATATTAAAGGAACATTTCTCAAAATAATAAGAGCCATCTATGACAAACCCATAGCCAACATCACACTGAATGGACAAAACCTGGAAGCATTCGCCCTGCAAACTGGCACAAGACAAGGATGCCCGCTCTCACCACTCCTATTCAACACAGTATTGGAAGTCCTGGCCACAGCAATCAGGCAAGAGAAAGAAATAAAGGACCTCCAAACAGGGAGAGAGGAAGTCAAACTATCTGTTTGCAGGTAACGTGATCTTATATCTAGAAAACCCCATAGTTCTAGCCCAGAAGCTCCTTCAGCTGATGAACAACTTAGCAAACTCTCAAGATACAAAATAAATGTACAGAAATCACTAGTATTCCTATACACCAACAATAGCCAAGCTGAGAGCCAAATCAGGAAGGCAATCCCATTCACAATTGCCACAAAAAAAGTACAATACCTAGGAATACAGCTAACCAGGGAGGTGAAAGATCTTTACAAGGAGAACTACAAAACATTGTTCAAAGAAATCAGAGGTGACACAAACAAAGAGAAAAACATTCCATGCTCATTGATAGGGAGAGTCAATATTGTTAAAATAGCCATACTGCCCAAAGCAATTTGTACATTCAATGCTCTTCCTATCAAACTACTGATGACATTCTTCACAGAACTAGAAAAAAAACTATTCTAAAATTCATATGTAACCAAAAATGAGCCCAAATAGCCAAGGCAATGCTAAGCAAAAAGAACAAAGCCGGAGGCAACATGCTACTCACTTCAAACTATACTTCATGGCTACAGTAACTAAAACAGCATAGCACTGGTACAAAAACAGATACACAGACCAATGGAACAGAATACAGAGCCCAGAAATAAGGCCACATACCTACAACTGTCTGATCTTCTACAAAGCCACCAAAAACAAGCAATAGGGAAAATACTCTCTATTCAATAAACGGTACTGGGATAAATGGCTAGCCACATGCAGAAGATTGAAATGAGACCCCTTCCTTACACCATATACAAAAATTAACTTAAGATAGATTAAAGACTTAAATGTAAAAGCCAAAACTAAAAACCATGGAAGATAACTTAGGCAATACCATTCTGGACACAGAAATGGCAAAGATTTCATGGCAACGATGCCAAAAGAAATTGCAACAAAAGCAAAAATTGACAAATGGGATCTAATTAAACTAAAGAGCTTCTGCACAGCAAAAGAAACTATCAACAGAGTAAACAGACAACCTACAGAATGGGAAAAATTTTTGCAAACTATACATCTGACAAAGGTCTTATATCCAGTATCTATAAGGAACTTAAACAAATTTACAAGAAAACAACAACAAGCAAACTACCCCAATAAAAACTGGGCAAAGGACACGAACAGACACTTCTCAAAAGAAGACTTACATTTAGCCAATAAGCATATGAAAAAAGCTCAACATCACTGATCATTAGAAAAATGCAAATCAAAACAGCAATAAGATACCATCTCACACCAGTCAGAATGACTGTTATTAAAAAGCCAAAAAATAACAGGTTCTAGCAAGGTTGTAGAGAAAAAGGAACACGTATACATTGTTGGTGAGAGTGCAAATTAGTTCAACCATTGTGGAAAATAGTGTGGTGATTCCTCAAAGACCTTAAACACAACTACCATTTGATCCAACAATCCCATTACTGGGTGTATACCCAGAGGAATATATATCACTCTATCATAAACACACCTGCACACATATGTTCATTGTAGCACTATTCACAATAGCAAAGACAGGGAATCAACCTAAATGTCCATCAATGGTAGACTGGATAAAGAAAATGTAGTATATACACACCACGGAATACTATGCAGCCATAAAAAAGAATGAGATCATGTCCTCTGCAGGAACATGGATGGAGTTGGAGGCCATTATCCTTAGCAAACTAACGCAGAAACAGAAAACCAAATGCCGCATGTTCTCACTGATAAGTGGGAACTAAATGATGAGAACACATGGAGACATAGAGGGAAACAACAGATACTGGGGCCTACTGGAGGGTGGCGGGTGGGAGGAAGGAGAGCACAAAAAAATAATTAATGAGTACTAGGCTTAATACCTCGATGACAAAATAATCTGTACAACAAACCCCTGCAATACGAGTTTATCTATATAAGAAATCTGCACATGTACCCCTGAACTTAAAAGTTATAAAATAAAATAAAAAATAAGACATCCAAATGGCAAACAGGCATATGAAAATGTTCCTAACATCATGGATCGTCAGAGAAATGCAAATCAAAACTATAATGAGAAATCATCTCACTCCAGTTAAAATGGCTTTTATCCAAGAGACAGGAAATAACAAATGTTGGTGAGGATGTGGAGAAAAGGGAACCCTCACACTTTTGGTGGGAATGTAAATTAGTACAACCACTATGGAGAACAGTTTGGAGGTTCCTCAAAAAACTAAAAATAGAGCTACCATATGATCCAGCAATCTGGGTATATACCCAAAAGAAAGGAAATCCATATATTGAAGTGATATCTGCACTCCCATGTTTGTTGCAGCACTGTTCATGATAGTTAAGATTTGGAAGCAACCTAAGTGTCCATCAGCAGATGAATGAATAAAGAAAATGTGGTACTTACATACAATGGAGTACTCTTCAGCGATAATAATAAGAGATTCTGCCATTTACAACAACATGGATGAAAATGGAGGTCATTATGTTGAATGAAATAAGCAGGCACAGAAGGACAAACCTAACATGTTCTCATTTATGTGTGGGATCTAAAAACCAAGGCAATTGAACTCATGGACATAGGAGAAGGGTAGTGGAGGGGTTGAGGGAGAGATGGGAATGATTAATGAGTAAAAAGAAAAATTATAAAGAATGAGTAAGACTTAGTGTTTGACAGCACAACAGGATGACTACAGTCAAAAATAATTTAATTATATATTTAAAAATAACTAAAAGATTATATAATTAGATTGTTTATAACACAAAGGATAAATGCTTGAGGGGATGGGTATCCCATTTTACATGATGTGATTATTACACATTGAATGTCTGTGTCAAAATCTCTTATGTACCCCATAAATATATATACCTACCATCTACCCATAGAAATTAAAAATTAAAAAGGATTAGACTGTTTTATGCAGCAAATTATGCAGCACATGAACTATTATGTAGAGGGAGCCTCAGCCCAGGAGTCACAAAGAAAACTTTGTGACCCTAGGAAAGCCCCTGGCTCTCCTAGCCTGAGCCTTCCTATTCATAGAGACAGGGATTAGGCTTCATGATCCATGAGCACTCTCTGAGTTCTGGGAGTAAACATACATATCTGAAGCTCAGAGAGGAGCCTCACCTGCATTCACAGGACTTGAAGTCCAAGCAAGGACAAAGAATAAAAGGTTAAAAACTAAGGACTTAGGCTTCCATTTCTGATGAAGATGGAGTAATAGGAACTAGATTTACTCTCTTGCCTTAAATGATCAAACAAATTGACTAAATATACAAAACAACAGTTTTCCAATGTGAATAGTTGGCAATGCAGGAGAGTGATCCCTGAAAACATAAATAAGTGAGGCAAGCCTTATTATTGCCAAAGGTTATTACTTAGAGAGTTTAGAGGCTGCAGTGCAGGGAGCAGGAACCCAGGCAGAGCCTGGTGGTTTCCTAGAGTTTAGAAGACAAGAGATGGATGTTCATAAAGGCCAAGGTAGCTAGAGTTTGCATGGCAGACAGAGAGACAGAAAGAGAGAGAGAGAGCTCTGAAGCTTTGCAGAATCCCCCTCCAACCCTGTCCTGACCCTGTCCTGAATTTTCAGCTGAATATTGATCAGCGTATGCAGGTGAGAAAACTACCTGAGACTAGAGAAAGAACCACCTGAAAGGAACAGACAGAAAAATCCACAGAGCTAGAACCACCTGAAAGGAACAGATAGAAAAAGCCACAGAGCTAACACAGGGCTGAGAATAGTTGGGGCTACCACCAGCTAGAATAGAAAAACCTCCTAATATGTAGAGTATAAGGTAGGTTATGCAGAAGGGTATTGCTTTAGTAGCAGGAAATTGGTATGTAGGATAAAGAATAAAATTATACTCAGAATAAAGGCTACTTTGGCTTTACCTAACAAAGCTTAAAGGCAAGCCTCAGAAAGATCAAACTGTTTCCAAGTAGCATAACTACTACAAAGCTGAAGAATATTTCCAAAAATAGAATGAAAGAATATCCAGCATCCAACAAGGCAAAACTCACAATGTCTGGAATTCAATTTAAAAAAATTGTCAGGCATGCAGGAAGCAGGAAAATACAACCTATAATGAAAGAAAACATCAATGACACACATGGTAGACAAGGAAATACAAACAATTATTTTTAAAATTGTTTTAACTATACATGCTCAAGAAACTAGAGGAAAACAGAAGAAGGTGAGATGTTCATGATATAAAAAGACCCAAATCAAACTTGTGCAGATGAAAAATATCATGTCTGAGATGAAAACCACTGAATGGAATTAATATGCTTAGACACTATAAATGAAAAGATTAATGAACTTAAAGATAGAGCAATAAATACTATCTGAAATGAAGCACAGACTAATAAAAGACCCAATAAAATGATGAACAGAGAGCATAAGTGATCTGTGGGTCAACTTCAAGTATCCTAATACAAATGTAATTGAAGTCCCCAAAAGAAAACTGAATTACCAGGCCTATCATAATCAAATTGCTTAGAAATAGTGTTAGAAGAAAAATCATAAAAGCAGCAAAAAGGGGTAGAAAAAACTAACATTATGTATGAAGGAACAAAGAATGACAGCAGATATCTTATCAGAAATAAGCAAGATAAAAGATAGTGGAACTTCATAACAGCACTATTCAAAATAACCAAAAATATAAAAACAGCTTAAATGTCCATAATAAATGAATGGATAAACAAACTGTGGTATATACATACAATGGAATATTATTCCAGCCATACAAATGAATGAAGCATTGATACATGCTTCAATGTGGACGAACCCCCAAAACATGGAGTTCAGTGAAAGAAGTCAGACACAAAAGGACAGATATTGTTTGACTCCACTTATATGAAATATTCAGAATATGTAGATCCAGAGATAAAAGGCAGATTGGCAGTTCATGGATTGTGAGGAGAGGTGAATAGGAAGAAACTGCTTAATGGGTATGGGGTTGCCTTTTGGGGTGATGAAAATGTTTTGGAGCTATACAGAGGCGATGATTGCACAATATTGTGAATGTACTAAATGCCATGGAATTGTTCACTTTAAAATGCTTAATTTTATGTTATGTCAATTTCTCCTCAATAAAAAAAAAAAAAGACAGGAGCAAAGTCTTGTAAAGTACTGAAAGAAAAAAATATCAGCCTATAATTCTATACCCAGTGAAAGTATTTCTTAAAAATGAAGGAAAGACCAAGACTTCTTCCGACACACAAAAGCTGAAAGAATTTATCACCAGTAGATCTGTACTACATGAGTGTTAAAGGAAGTCTTTCAAGCAGAAGAAAAATGATACCAGATGCAAATCTAGATTTACACAAAGGAATAAAAAGCAGAAAATGGTAAATACATGGGTAAATATAAACTTTCCTTGTTTTAAAAATCTCTTTAGAAGATAAATTAAATGCTTAAGGAAAAACAATAACAATTTACTGTGTAGTTTATAACAAATATAGAAGTAAATTTTATGACAATAACACAAAGTCTTGATGAAAGGAATTAGCAGTATACTGTTATAAAGTTCTTATGGTGTGTGTGATGCAATATAATATTATTTGTAGCTAGTCTGTGACAAAGTAAAATTATATACTATAATATCTAAAGCAACCATCAAAGGAGAAAAAAAATGTACAGACAATAATCCAACATTGGAGATGAAATGAAGTCATTAAAAACAATCCAAAGAAGGCAAAAAAAGGAAGAAGGAGGGAACAAAGAACAGATGTCACAAACAGAAAACAAATAGCAACAATATATAAACATCACCATGTTGAGGACCAAATTAAACATAAATGGTATAAACATCCCCAATTAAAAGGCAGAGATTGTCAGATTGGATCTTTAAAAACTGAAGGCTCAACTATTTACCCCCTGCAAAAATCCCACTTTTGTTTGTTTGTTTGTTTGTTTGTTTGTTTGTTTGTTGAGACAGGGCCTCACTCCTGTCACCCAGGCTGGAGTGCAATGGTGCAATCATGGCTCACTGCAGCCTCAACTTCCTGGGCCCAGGTGATTCTCCCACCTCAGCCTCCTGCATAGCTGGAACTACAGGCATGTGCCACCATGCTTGGATAATTTTTTAATATATATATTTTTAGTAGAGATTGTGTTTTGCCATATTGCCCAGGTTGGTCTCGAACTACTGGGCTCAAGCAATCCCTCGCTTCAATTTCCCAAAGTGAGATTATAGGCATGAGCCTACATGCCGGCCAAAAATTCCACTTTAAATAAAAAGCCACAAATAGGTTAAAGTAAAAGGATGAAAAAAGATACATCTTACATATACATATTAGGTATACGTGCTAACACCAATCAAAAGAAAGCCGGAGAAGCTATTACAGGCAAGTCAGACAAAGTGGAATTCAGAACAAAGACTTTTTACCAAGATAAAATGGCCATTTCCTAAGAAGAAAAGAGTTAATTCATCAAAAAGACATAACAATCCTGAATGTTATGCACCTAAATAACAGATTTCAATATAGGTGTGTAAAAACTGATAAAACTCCAAGGAGAAATAGACAAATAAACAATTATAGTCAGATATTTCAACGGTCTCTCAATAACTGGGAATAAACAGACAAAAAATTAGTAAGAATTTAGAAGACTTGAACAACACTATCAGCCAACTTGACCTAATTAACATTCATAGAACACTCCACCCAATAATAAAATACACATTTACTTGGAGTATATTCTTGGGCATAAAATAAATCTTACAAAATGTAAAAGAATTCAAGCTAGATAAATCATGTCTTATGAACACAATGAAATTAAATTAGAAATCTATAACAGAAAGGCATCTGAAAAATTATAAAATATTCGAAGATTAAATAAAACACTTAAAATAATTCATGGGTCAAATAAAAATCAAAAGGGATATTTAAAAGTATTTTGAACTGATTGAAAAAGAAAACACAGCATATCAAAACTTGTAGGATGCAGCTAAATCAATACCTACAGGGAAAATTGCAGCACTAAATGCTTATATTAGAAAAAGAGACTGAGCACGGTGGCTCACAACTGTAATCCCAACATTTTGGGAGGCCGAGGCAGTGGATCACGAGGTCAGGAGATTGAGACCATCCTGGCTAACACGGTGAAACCCCGTCTCTACTATAAATACAAAAAACTAGGTGGTGCCTGTAGTCCCAGCTACTCGGGAGGCTGAAGCAGGAGAATGGCGTGAACCTGGGAGGCAGAGCTTGAAGTAAGCCGAGACTGCACCACCACACTCCAGCCTGGGCAACAGAGTGAGACTCAGTCTCAAAAAAAAAAAAAAAAAAAAAGAAAGAAAAGAAAAAGAAGAAGAAATGTCTCAAATTAATGACATAGGCCTCTACCTTAACAAACTAGAAAAGAAGAGTAAATTAAACCTAAAGTAAGCAGAAAAAAAGGATATAATAAAGATAGCAGAAATCAATGAAATAGAAAACATAAAAATAATAGAGAAAACCAATAAAGCCATTCTTTGAGAAGGACAATAAGTTTGATAAGCCTCTAGCCAGGCTTGTCAGGGAAAAGAGGAAGACACAAATAACTAATGTCAGGAATTAGATATGGCACATAGATGCAGATCCTACAGAAATTAAAAGTATAGCAAGAATATATGATGAACAACTTAATGTTTATAAATTTGACAACTTGGATGAAATGGACAAATTCTGTGAAAGATGCAAACTACCCAAACTTACCAAAGAAGAAATATATAACCAATATAGCTCTACATCTACTAAAGAAATTGAACGTGTGTTTTAAAAATCTCCCCAGAGAAAAATCCAGGCTCAGATGGCTTCACTGTTGAATTCTACCAAATGTTTAAGGAATAAATATCACCAAGTCTACATATATTTTCCGGAAACTTAAAAAGGGGAGAATACTTTCCAACTCATTATATGAGGCCAGTATTACTCTGCTACCAATAGTAAACTATCATATTACAAGAAAAGAAAATTTAGACTAATACCCATCATAAGGATACAACAATGTATAAAAAGGATAATATAACAAATGAAGTTAATTTCAGGAAGGCAAGCCTGGGTTAACATACAAAAATCAATGTAATTCATCAAATTAATAATCTGAAAAAGAAAAACAATGTGATTATCCAAATAGGTGTGAAAAAAAGCATTTGACAAAATTCAACATCTACTCCTGGTAATAAAAAACTCTCAGAAAACTAGGAATAAAAGAAAATGTTCTTAACCTGATGAAGGACATCTGTGAAAAGCCTACAACTAACATCATGCCTTACAGTGAAAGACTGAATGCCTTCTCCCTAAGATCAGACAAGGATGACTGCTCTCAACCTTTCTTATTCAGCATCACACTAGAGGTCCTAGCCAGTGCAACAGGCGAGAGAAAATAAATTAAAAGCATACTCATTGTAAAGGAAGAAATAAAACTGTCTCTATTTGGAGACGACATAATTGCCTATGTAGAAAAACCCAAAGAATATAAGAACTAATGACTGAGCTTAGTAACATTGCAAGATACAAGCTCAATGTGCAAAAATAAGTTGTATTTGCATTAGTAATCAGCAGTTGGAAAGAAAAACAAAAACAACAGAATTACTTACAATAGCACCAAAAAATATAAACTATTTAGGAATAAGTCTATCAAAGTATGTGTAGGATCCTCACACTGAAAACTACAAAATACAAATAAAAAAATCAAAGAAGCCATAAAAAAATAGAGATGAACCATGTTCATGGACTGGAAGACTCACCAATGTTAAGAATTATTCTTCTCCCAAATAATCTATATATTGAATGAAACTCAAAATCCCAGGAAGACATTTGGTAGAAATAAAAAAGCTGATTCTAAATTTCTATGAAAAGTTAAAGGAATTAGAATAGCTAGGCCAGGCGCAGTGGCTCACACCTGTAATCCCAGCACTTCAGGAGGCTGAAGCAAGAGGATGCTTTGAGGCCAGGAATTTGAGACCAGCCTGGGCAACATAGTGAGACCCCATCTCTATACAAAATTTAAAAATTAGCTAGCCATGGTGGCATACACTTGTTGTCCTCTACTTGGGAGACTGAGGTACGGGGATTACTGAGCCCAGGAGGTCGAGGCTACAGTGAGCTATCATTGCACCACTGTACTCTAGTCTAGATGATAGGGCAGGACCCTATCTCTAAAAAAAAAAGATGAACCAATACCACCTAATTTTAAGGTTTAATAATAAGTAAGGATAATCAAGACAGTGTAGCATCAGTGAAAGGATAGATTAATAGGACAAAATAAAAAGTATATAAATAATCCCAAACATTAATTTTCTTTTTTATGAGGCAGAGTTTCACTCTTGTTACCCAGGCTGGAGTACAATGGTGCAATCTCAGCTCACTGCAACCTCTGCCTCCCGAGTTCAACTGATTTTCCTGCCTCAGCCTCCTGAGTAGCTGGGATTATAGGCGCGTGCCACCACGCCCAGCTTATTTTGTATTTTTAGTACAGACGGGGTTTCTCCATGTTGATCAGGCTGGTCTCGAACTCCCGACCTCATGATCTGCCCACCTCAGCCTACCAAAGTGCTGAGATTACAGGTATGAGCCACCAACTGGTTTTTAAATAAAGGTTCAAAGACAGTTCAATGGAGACAGAATAGTCTCTTCAAAAAATGGTGCTGGAAAAATTTAGTATTCACATTTGAAAAATGTATCTCAACTCATACTTTGCACCATTTACAAAAATTAACCTTAAACGCAACATACACATAAAAGTAATACCTAAAACTATAAAACTTCTAGAAGAAAACATAAGAGAGATTCTGTGTGACTTTGGGCCAGGTTCATTAGGTACAGCACCAGTATCATGATTCATAAAAGCAAAACTGATAAACTGGACACCATCAAAATAAAAAACCTTTGGTCTTTTGAAAGACACTAATAGGTGAATAGAAAAACACTGGAAAATTAGATTTATATCTGATAAAGGGCTCATATCCAAAATATACAGGAGAAGTTCTCAAAACTCAATACAATAACATGATCTTTAAAATGTGCAAAAGACTTGACCAGATACTTCACCAAAGAGCATATACCATGGAAAATAAACCCATGGAAAGATGCTCAACATCTTCAGTAAGCAGAAAAATGCAAATTAAAACCAAAATGAGGTTCTATTTGACACTTATTAGAATGGCTAAACAAATAAACAAGCATAAACCACCAAGTGCTGGCAAGGCTGCAAAGCTCCTGGAGCTCTCACCCATTGCTGATGGCAATGCTAAGTACCTGCTCTGGAATACAGTTTGGCAAGTATTGAAAAGCTAAATACGTCCTTCCTGTTCAACCCAGCAATCTACTCCTGGGGGCTTTATCTACACAAAACCTGTATGTAAATGTTTACAGCCACTTTTTTTGTTATTGTCCCAAACTGGAAACAACTCAAATATCTTTCAACTGGTTAATGGATAAACTATAGTACATCCATAAAATGGAATACTATTCATCAATAAAAAGGATTAATCTACTGATCTGTGCAACAATGTGGATGAATGTCACCATATACTCTGGTCAATTTATACGACATTCCGGAAAAGGCATAGCTATAGGGGCAGCAGACAATGGTTGTCAGCAGGTGGGGGAGGGGTTCACAACAAAGAGGCAGGAGGTAGTGTTTGGGATGATAAAACTGTTCTATATCATGGTTGCAGGTGGTGGTTACCTGACTGTGAGTGCTTGTTACAACTTGTAGAATTGTATACTAAATAGGGTAAATTTTACTGCGCATACATTATATGTTAATTTTTTAATGGAAAAATTTTATAAACTAAGAAATGAAACTCAGGGAGTTTTCTGTTCAAGCCTCCATCCCATGGGAAACCTACTGTCTGAAACCCCGTTCCTAAGAGTGCCACAAATGTGCCGCACCCTGTGTTCAAGGGCAGATTCCAAAAGGAAGGCTGCAGATTGAGGCTCAGGAGTTGGGAAAAGAGTTACAACTTTGGGACCTGAGGAGGAGATAGATCAGTTCCCCTTGCCCACCTGTTGGGAGGAGCAAAGGTGGGACCTCTGAAGAGGACGCCCGCATGGGGGTGGGCTGTTGTCGGATACTCCGGCCTCCTTGACAGAGGTGGACTTAGTAAGGCCAATGAAGCTTAAATTCGGGGCTCCTCACTTCTTGATAGGGGCCCTGGTAGTAATGTGTTCATGTGGCCATAGGTTTTTGTAAAGATTGCAAAAGTGAGATATTTTAGCCACAAATATTTAAACCCACTGTCTCTTACCTTTCCAACTTTTTCTCTGTCACAACAATATCCCATCCCTCCTGGTATACTTCCTCCCCTGACATTGGAGTGGCCACAAGCATTCTAATTACAATCACTTCCAAATATACCTAATTTTGCATTATTTTTTAAAAAAGGTCCCCTCCCCACCCCTGCCCAGAATCATGACTCAGCCTCACAGCCCCTCCACCCCTGGATGCCCTGCCCCTCAGCTGACTGTGGCCCTGCCCTGGAGGCTGGCTGTTTGATGCACTCACCTTTCGGTTGAAGCGATCAATAGTGACCTGATGGGCCAAGTGAGTCACATTCAACATCACCAGACAGAATGGGGGCCAGTTCAGCTGCCCCTGCAGAGAGAACCCAGCCCTCATCAACCTGGAGCCCTGTCCTCTGCCCCACTCCAAGTGAGTGGGCACAGCAAATGTGAGTACAGTCTCCCCCAACTGCCCCCTGCACTATGCCAGGGGCTCCCATCAGACTGGGCAGATGGTGCCCAGGATCCCATGGAAAAGTTCTGGCTCCATTTGACTTCATGCAAGTCCAGACCAAAACAGAAAAAAGGAAGGAAGGAAGGGAGGGAGGGAGGGAGGAAGGGTGGGCAGGGAGGGAAAGAAGAAAGAAAGAAAGAAAAGAAAGAAAGAAAAGAAAGAAAGAAAGAAAAGAAAAGAAA
>NC_045446.1:46703160-46764461 GCF_002776525.5 Piliocolobus tephrosceles
GAGAGAGAGAAAGAAAGAAAGAAAGAAAGAAAGAAAGAAAGAAAGAAAGAAAGAAAGAAAGAAAGAGAAAGAAAGGAAGGAAGGAAGGAAGGGGAGACAAGAGAGAAGAGAAGAAGAGAAGAGAAGAGGAAGAGAAAAGAAGCTACTTCTTTCCACCTGGCTTATGGGGACATCCTAGTAGGAGTTTCCTGCAGCCAGCACCCATGACCTCGGTCCACACCATTGGAGTGACATCCCAGTTTCTCTGCACTTCTGTGCCATCCCTCCTACATGGCAGGAAGCTGGCACAAACTGGGAATGGAACAGGCTGGGGCCAGGAGGCAGCACACTCCACTTAATTATTCCCCCAGCCTCCCAGGGAGCCGTCTCCTGGGAGACCCTGCCCATTCCTGGAGACAGAGGGAGCTCAGGGGGGCTTCCACATCTATCTTTGCCTCTGGCACCCTGGCTCACTGCTCCATCTCCCTTCTTATCCTAGTTCAGTTCCTAGTCCCCAGGAGGGAGGGGGGTATGGGGCAGGCACCAGGTTGGCACTTTTGCAGTCCAGTACATGGACGGTGACCATTTCATCTGGGCTCTGGCTGAGGATGTAGATGGCCTCCTTGAACAGAGCTACGTGGGTCCCATCGAAGGTCACGAAGCTCAGGTCAGGGAAGATTGAGCACCGGCCTGGGGAAGGGACAGGGCACAAGAAGAATCAGTGGATGCCTCCAAGACCAAGGCTGCCAAGGAAGATGGGGCAGGTTCCCGGCCCTCTTCCTGGATGGATGCAGAGGCCTGGGGTCTGGAGGGTGGCTCAGACCAGGCAGCACACAGATCAGAGGTCGCAAGCGTAGGAAATCTGCCAGGTCGGGGTCCCACAGGAGGGGAGTGTGGGGCACACAGATCAGGGGTGGCGGTCATGCTGGGGTAAGGATACAGGGAGGATGCAGGAGGCTCCGCTGATCCCATGACTCACAGGCACACTCCCAGAGTGGGCAGCAGCGGTCCCCACCCACCCGCACGGCGAGGCCCAGGATCCCACAGCGAGGGGGAGCAGCGCCCTGGGGACAGTGCTGGGACTGATTCACGCGGATCAGCTGGCCCTCCAGGCAGATGTGGCGGACGCAGTCCTGCTCGGCAATTGGCTGGGTACAGAGTGGAGGAAGTGTGAGTGCCCATCGAGGAGCTACAGCCCACCCTGCAAGCCATGAGGGCACCCGATCCTTCCCACATATAGGTCCTAGCGGAGCAAGGGACCTTCTAGGCAAAGATGCCCTTACCCCCCACCCACCGACAAGCCATCTGGGCCCTGGCGCTGTGCTTAGTGTGAGCTCAGAGGTCAGGGAATGATTCCCTGAGACCTCTACAGATCTGCCTGGCCTAAGCTAAGGCAGTGTTAAGCTAAGGCAGACACAGTGCTGGGCTAAGTGTCTGAGCAGGCAGAGTCATGGCCTGTGACTGGAGTGGAGTGGTGATGACAGAGGCTTTGGGGCCAGGGGTGGCCACTGGGGCAGATGTGCCCACCTTGGCCAGGGGCAGGCTGCGCTGAGAGGTCTGGGTACACAGGCCTGTATATACACTAGTTCACACTCACAGAAACCCTAGCATACCTGCGCAAGCCTGCACACACATACACACACACACACACACAGATTCTCACAAAGGCACAAAGATGCACATGAGGATGTCTCAAACACCATTCATCACACACACAAGAACACCTGCAGATACACGAGTGCTCATACTGTCTCACACATGTGAACACAAACGCACACAGCAGACTCACAAAAGGCACACACCGGCACACACACGTTGTCACCTGGGCATCACACTAGGCCATCCAATCAGCCCCCCAGGGCCTAGATGGGCCAGGCAGAACCCTGCTATGGCATCGGGGCCAACAGGAGACTGGAGAATTTTTCAGGGACCAGGAGCCTGGGGCAGGAATGAGGATAGCAACTAAAACTCCATCTAGCAGGGAAAAGGGAAGAGATGAAGGGAGGGGTCACATGTGGGGGGACAGAACCCCGACAAATCACTCACGACACAGGTGGTGGATGTATTGGCCTCAGTGGTGGTTGCCAAAGCCTCCGCCAAACCCTCTACGATGCTCAGGGCTGGGGCTGAGCGCCCAGATGGTTCTGTGATGGCCTCATCCACGGGCTCTGCTGCGAGGTGAGCCCCTGCCGAGGTTCCATGGGCCTCAGCCAGCTGAGGCAACAGAACCAGCGCGCTCTCTTGGGGGGCCGTCCTGGCTGAGACGCGGCTCAGGGGATAGGATGTGGGCACTGGCAGAGTTGTGCCTGCCTGGGCTCCCTTGGGCTCAGTCACCAAGGGGGTGAGAGGGTGGCTCGTGGCAGGCATGAGCTCTGTGGGCCCACCCTGGGCAGAGCCATAGATGGAGGTGGGCAGAGACACTTGCTTGGATAGGATGGCCACCTTCCCTGTGGTGCTCTTTCGTGAGACAACAGATACCATGGAGGCCATGCCCTCAGTCACAGGCAGGACTCCAGAGGTTGGCAATGTGGCTCCCAGCAGCAGGCCTGGAGCTGTGCCCGCTGCCGCGGGCACTATGTGGGCAGGTGGGTGCGCCTGGGTCATTGCTTCGGGAGTGAAAGGCGGTGCTGGGCTAAGTGTCTGAGCAGGCAGAGTCATGGCCTGTGACTGGAGTGGAGTGGTGATGACAGAGGCTTTGGGGCCAGGGGTGGCCACTGGGGCAGATGTGCCCACCTTGGCCAGGGGCAGGCTGGTGTCGGGAGGCAGGCCAGAGAGGAACTGGGATGGACCAATTGACTCTAGGGACACGAACGGTGTGGCTCCCAGCCCATGAGCAGCTGTCGACAGGCTGGCGGCAGTTGGGGTCTCTGGGGGCAGAGCTGGAGACTTGGTGGCCGTGGTGGTATGCTGGGCTGTGCGGGGTGGTGCAGTGGGGAGTGGGTGTGGCTGTGGGGAGGCAGGCGAGCCCATGGGCTGGCTGTGTCCGGCTTCGCCCTTCTCTGTGGACAGCACCATCTCCACGCGCCTGGTTGTGAGGGGACTGACAGGAACCTGTTCTGCTGCTGTTCTAGCCACAGTTAGAGGGGTGCTGGGACTTGAAGCACTCTGGGCCTGGGTGGGCTGGGGGACCCCTGTCCTGCTTATGACCTTAGTTACTGCAGGTGTCAGCACAGCCTTGTGGGATCCCGAGGAGGTGGGGGACCTGGAGATGGCTCCAGGGGAAGCCACAGGTCTGGAGGAGGGACTTGCTGTCAAGGAGGGCTGTAGGGGTGTCGTCCTGACAGGCAAGGAGCCATGGCCTCGGACTGTCACAGCCTTGGTCATGAGCGGGAAGCGAGGGGCAGGGGGCGACCGGGAGGAGACTGTGATGTTGGGGCTTCCTGCAAAGATCACAGTCACCCTTGTTGTCTCCACGGCACCCGACACCATGCTAGGTGTGGGTGTCTGCAGTGCAACAGGGAGGGATGAGGACTCTGGTGTATGGGGGACGGCCAGGAGGCTGGCAGTCACTCCCTTGCTGGCTGGGGCCTCTGTGGGGCGGGCAGGGAGTTGAGATGCAGTGAGCCCCAGTGGCTGCTGCAGGGTGGACTGGGTGGGGCCTGGAGACATCACTGGCTCTTCAGTGGCTGCCATTGGTGGGTTCAGGGCTGTGGGGAGTGGGGCAGCTGGGGCGAGGGCTGGCCTGTGGGTGGGGCTCCTGGGGCTTTCCTGTGACAGCTGTGGCTCCTCATCACTGGGAGTGGGCAGCCCTTGACTGGGAGGGAGGGTCTCATTGCCAAGGGCCTCTGTGGGAACCCAAACTGCTGGCTCCACACCTGCGGAGATAAGAGAAGAGGCTCAGAAGGCGGGGTGACTGCTGCCCCAGGGGGTCACCGCTGGGCAGGGCTGTGGTGTGGGGATTGAGGACTGGCACCCTCAGTGATGGGGTGAGGGCAGCTTCTGACGGCCAGAAGAAGTCAGCAGGTCTGAACTCTGCCCGACCTCAGACCCTGACCCCAGAGCCAAGAGACCTCAGGTCTAAGTCTGGCTGCACCACCTTCTCACCATGTGACCCCATTCTGGGCCTCATTTCTCCTCTCTGTGAAGTGGGGCGAATGGACCAGATGAGGCCTGTGCCTCCCCTGTGCCTGTATCTCTTTCCACAGGTCCCTGTGCTGATCTTGCTTCTCTGGGACCTGGGAGCTTTGAGGCATGACTGCTCAATGAGACCCTAGGGACTTAGAGGAAATCTGAGGGAAGGACGAGAAGTCCGGGCCACTTACAGTCCTCCAAGTAGACACATCTCTGTGTGACTTCATCCAGGACCTTGGGGGCAGGACACACAGGGACACAGCCTTCTACCCTGAGGACAGAGCAGGGAGCAGGTTAGTGGCCTGGAATACAGGGAGAGCCACCTCTTTTTCCCTCGACTGAGCACAGGCCTTATCCTTTCTTATGACACGTGTGTGTGCACACATGTGCTTATTACATGTACACACACATGACCCTCCTTAGAGATGCTGTCATACATGTACGGGAGCACACACACCCAATATGTATGCAGCACACTCCTGCACACTTCTACCCCTCAGACCGAGAGGGAAACACACACACAAGCAAGGTACACTTCTGCACACACTCATGTACATGTTCACATGTGTCTCTGCCTGGGCACATTCTCACGTGGTCTCATGTACCCTCTCCAACCCTGCGGGACGCCCAAATTTTTACACATACTTGCAAACACACCCACAGAGACTCCCACAAACATCAGTGAATACACCCTCACACATGCACACAGCTGCACACAACACCTGCATACATGCAACTGTGTACAATGAATGCACAGTTGTAGTAGTACACACACAAACACACACAAGGCTCTGCTGCATGCACATCATGCACAAATAGATACTCACATGTGCTCACATATGTGCATATATGGAAAGACACAGTCACCCTGGTACACACATCCCCATACACTCAACATGTGAAACACTCATACACAAATGTATGTGAGTGCACACACACACTGGTGCACGCACCTTGACTCCATGCCCACGGCCCCTGACATCTCACCTGGGTACATCCCGGCAGCTGGCTGCCCATGGATCCCGGCAGGTTTGGAAGCAGGAACTGGCACAGGCATCATAGCGCCACTCGCAGACGGGGTAGGCAGCCCCCGAGGGTTTGGCATCTAGAAAGTGAGATGGGGCAGCAACTCTGGGTCAGGTGAAGACACAGAGGAAGTCCCAGAGCTTAGCCCTTTCCCCACATTCTGTGGAGGGGATAAATGGACCCATGCAGGGAAAGTGAATGGGGAAAAAAACCACGCTAAGGAGAAACTGTGTTCACTGTGGTTGGTGTGAGTGCCTGGGGTATCCTGGCGACGGGGCTCTGGGAACTGAATGCAGGACTGAGGACAGGGAAGGACTGAGGACAGGGAAGCTCTGGCTCTGGCAGTTGGAGTGAGGCTTCGAAAGGTGACCAAAGAAGAGGCTTGGACCCCTGATCTCTCCCTTGGGATGCCCTGCCACCCACCCTGCCCCTCTGGAACCCTGGTGCCGAGGCTTTCCCCGCATCCCAGGACACAGTAACCTCCTCCTTGCCCTGCCTCTAGCAGGGCTATTGTAGACCTCCATGGAGGCAAGAGGCCCTCCTTTGCGGGGTGAGGGGAGGCACTGGGGGATCCCTTCCCCTCTAGCCCAAGGCCTTCCTGGGCACCTGGCCCCAGAGAGCTTGCAAGGGAGGTGCTTTTCCCCAGGCTCAGCCCTCTCTGTTCCCAGAGGGCCCCCTGAAGAGCCTCTCAGGATCTGAGGGTGCAGGTCGTTTGAGCACCGCCCTCACTGCCCCTACAGCTGGGCTAACTCTTAAACAGCACTGGGTGCTACCCAAAATATCTCACACGGATTTACTCATTCAACCTTACCATTGTCCTATGAAGCAGGCGCTATTATTACCCCCACTTTAGAGAAGAGGAAACCCAGGCATAGATGATGCTGGGAAAATGAAAGGTTTTCAGAGGAGATGTTCTCAAAAGAGGCCCTGTGACTAGCACCTTGACAAATGAGGGAAAAGTCTGCAGCCTATGGGGGGCTTGGAGGCAGACAAGTAGACCCCAGGCTACCTCGGCACAAGTGACCAGTTTCTGAACACACAGCCTGAGCAGGGAGGTGTGGGTAGGCTCCGAAGCAGGCTCCAGGGAGCAGCCCCCACCAGCAGCTCCTCCAGATGCCCTAACCTGAACACTGCTGCCAGCTGTGAAGAAATCTGCTTTTCCAAGAGCCTGGAGAGTGTAACTTACATTTGGGGAGCACCTACTATGTGCCAGGCCCTGGGCAAAGCCCACAAGACACAGCCAGTCCTCACAGCACACTTCTCAGACAAATATCCCCATTCCACAGGTAAAGAAACCAAGTCAAGGAGATGGGGGTTCTCCTCCAAGTGTCTAGGATGGGGTCAGGATTCGAACCCAAGGCTGTCCAGCTTCAAAGTCTGGGCTTATGCTCCAGTGTCTTCCAGAAAGGGACACAAATATTCCCATCATGAGCAAGTCTTGTCATCATGGCCAGTGATAAACCTGTCCCATGTCAAGTTCAAGGGTGGACTCGCTAACCGCTGAAGGGAAGAATGAGCTCACTCAGCCCTGGTTTGGGTGGGGTGGGTGATGAAATGAGGAGGCTGGCTGAAAACACACTTACATATGTGTACATGCAAATGGATCCATCCACAGACACAAGTACCCCCAAGCCCCATGCAAGACAGAGAAAGCAGTAAAGAAACTCCAGGGTTTAGGCAGAGAACAATATTTTGGGGACAGACACACCTGGCAGGGCAGGCCCTGGACCCCCTTGGCCTCAGTGGAAGTTCGGGGAGTCACCCCACCCCTGTCCAGGGGCTTGGGCCTTCCATTCAGAGACGAGGCTGCTGGTCCCCAGACCTATCCCCCTTGTGACAATCCTTGAACTCATGGGGCAGGCATGTGACCCCAACAGCAAGAAAACTGAGCCAGCAGCTACGTATGCTGCAGCCAGAATCACACCTCCCCTCACTTCCACAAAGGCTGCTATATTTTTAGACCGTGTAATTGGCCTGTGGCAGCAGGCAGGACCCAGGAAATTGGCTGGACCCCAAGCACACTGTCCATGGCTCCCTAGGCTGTCAACATGGAGGCCGGGCCACCTCTCATCTCAGGGAGGCACCCATGTGGCCCCCTGTGCCAGGAGAAGGAGGATTCCGTCTCTTAGGGGCAATTGGAAGGGTGCGGTGGGGACAGGGTGGGAAGAGCAGTGGACTGAGAGGGCCAAGGGGCCGAGGGCAATAGCAGGGGGTCACCTACCCAGAAGGCGGAAGAGCGTGCCCCGGCGGAACACCTCTGTGTGCTCGTACAGCCGCAGGGCCAGCACCGGGCCCGATGCACAGAGGAAGGAGCTGGGCTTGGCCAGGGACTCCAGGGCCACCAGGCCTGCCTGCCATGTGCCCCGGTGCAGCAAGAAGGAGGCATGCTGTTGGAAGGCGTCACGGCCCTGCCACTTAGCCAGCTCCAGAGACCCGTTGGCTGTGACGTGAAGGAAGAAGTTGGGTCTGTCTGCTGCCTCCAGGGACACCACATCTGGGTCTGCAGAGAACCACACGGAGAGGGTCAGTGCAGGCAGAGGTCCACACTGGTGGGCTGCGGGGACAGCATCCTGGCACACATCTGCTTTCTCAGCAACTCTGGACGGCAGCACGCCTGAAGACCAGCGGGCCTTGTCCCCTACGCTGGCCCCCGGCCCACGTACTCTGCCTGCCAGCTGTCCCTCTGCTCACACCATCTCTGCCTGAGGGCGAGTGGAGGCTTAGAGATCCCCCAACTGCTGAGCCTCGGGAAGGTAACTGAACTATCTCCTTCTGTCCCCCTTGCACCCCTCTTTCCATTCTTCCCTCTTTCTGCAAACATGTTTGAGTGCCCTCCATGTACCAGGCACCATTCTAGATACCCAGGATCCAGCAGCGAATACAACAGAGGCAGCTGCCCTGACGGGGTTGCATTGCATTGGCCATGTGGGGCAGGTTGGGGGTTGGTGATTTGTCAGGCTATAGGGTCCCCGGCTTGGTCTTGCTTCTCACAGGATCCCAGAGGGCCAGCATTGTCAGCCCTTTGTCCAACCCACAGATGGGGAGAGGGTCCCAGGGAGAGCTTGCCTAGAGACCCAAAGCTCGTCTCTGTCCTCCCTCTCCGGTCTCCATAACTGCCCAGTTCTAGGGCACGGGGCTTGATGCCCAGTGGACAGTTTCCCCTGCACGGGGCCTTATGGGTCTCCTCAAGTCCCAAATCCACAAGCAGGCACAGGGGGTGAGCACAGGGCCGGAATCCCAGCTTACCACCCTGGCTGTGATGTGGGCAAGGACATTCATGCCTGGACTGTTGGAGGGATCATCAACGAGGTGTGTGTGAAACACCTGGCACAGCCTGGTGCTGGGCGGGTGCATCTTCAGCCCCTCCCATGTGTCCCCTGTGTCCCCAGGAGGGATGACAGTGTCCCTGTTACACCTCCCTGGGCGGCTGCGAGAAGATGGCAGGTAACGGAGACAGGCTTCATTATTCATGTTAATAATCACAGCTGCTGTTTACACATGACTTACTACGTGCCAGGCACTGTGCTAAGCAAGCCATTTACCTGCAGGTTATGAAATTCCTACGAGAACCCTGTGAAGTGAAAAATTCCCTCATTCAGCAGCAAATATTTACTGAGTGCCTGCTGTGGGCCAGGCCATGTTCTAGGCACTGAGGCCACAACAGGGAGCAAAATGATGAAAAGTCTTGCCCTCATGGAGCTTGCCATCCTGGCGGCTGTGGGGTGGGGACAGAATCCATTTCTGTGGGAGGTTAAAAGGTGGTGATACTACTATTCCCACTTTACAGAGGAGGGAAGAGAGGCCCAGAGTCACACTGATGGTGGATGAGGGAGGCAGGGCTGGATGCAGGCAGGCTGAGGCCAGAGCCCAGCATCTTCGCCGCCACACGGCCGGCCCCACCCATGGGATGCAGGCGCGGGCATGGGCAGCCCAGCGTGGTAGGGCACTGAGTGCTAGCCCCAGCCTGCTCCACGGGATGCGTGACCTCAGGCAAGTCACTTCTCCCTGAACCTTGGCTTCCTCCTTCATGAAGACAGGGATGGCCTGGATCAAGGCTTCTCCACTGTTTTCCCTGTTGTCCTCCTAACAGGGCAGAGACCTTGAGGTGCTGAGTCCGGGGGCTGTACTGTAAATATTCGATTGACTTCGCCTGCCATCTTTTGTATTTCTTGTTTAATGCCTCAGTTTGGAAGACAGCATGGCAGAGGAGTTTGAATGAAAGACTCTGGAGCCAAACGGCTGGCACCTGTCACTAACAAGCACTGCGCCCTAGGTAAATCGCCTAACCTCTCGGGGCCTCAGTTCCCTCATCTGTAGATTGGGAAAATAATAGTCCCTACCTCCTAAGATTGTCATGAGGATTAAATGAGTTGCTACACATGAAGTACTTAGAACAGTGCCGGTACATGAGAAGTCGTACAGAAGGGCAACGTATGATTATTAATAAATAAGTAACCTCCCCCCCCAAAAAAATCTTCAGGTAACACTAGCACCCCAGGGACCTCTGTCAGGCTGCGGTGGTGACTCCCCAGAGTGGGAAGCCTGGGCCTCAGTGACTGCTGGGTCCTCCCCTCTGTGACATTTCCTGCTCTCCACTGCTTCGCATAACCATCTTTCCCATCCTTAAGGACACCTCCTCCATGCAGCCACCCTAGGTCCCACCTGGAAGCACCTTTCCTTGGCTGCCCAGGACCCTGGGTACAGCCCAGGAGAAGCAGTATGGGATGGGAGAGGGAGGAGCTTGGGTCCCCACTGGGCCCATGAGACCCACGCCTGACTCTGAGATGGAGCCTGGACTGGAGTCCCTCTGGGATTCTGCCCCCAGTGACATCCTCTAAAGCCAGGTGACTCCGGGGACCTGCTTAGCATGCCTGTAAACCTAGTGGAAAGGCAACACCCCGTCTGGACTACACATTACCTACTAGACTAAAATACTGGATGGAGAACAGAAAAGCCTCACTAAGCAGATGGCCTGCCACATCTGGAAGGTGGTGAGACACCTTTGTCAGGCAGGAATGCACGGATCTGGGGATCAGAAATGTGTAGGGAGGAAGTGCTGTCTTTGGGGGTGGTGCTTCCGGCTCTCCTGTGGCCCAGTCCCTGATTCCTCACTCCCAGGCCTTCTTGTGCAGCTACATGATTCTGCCAGATACCACCTACCTCCCCCAGGCTCACACCGCCATGAACATCACTTATAGCTAGGGATGTTGGCCATGCCTGGGGCTGGGCAGGAGCCAGGATGTCCCCTCCCCTCCTCAAAGCCCTTCCATGGCTCCCCATTGCCATGGATAAAGTCCCAACTCCTGAGCTTAGCTTACTAAGTGAGTAAGGAGTTTCCCTTCCAAACTCCTTCTTGCTCTCAGGGGAACATCCTGTATTTTAAGAAGCCTCTCCTGACTCTAAGACTGAGTTGGGGGCCCCTCCCCAGTGTTCTCACAGGTGCTGTGACGGCCTTTGGGCATGTCTGTCTCCCTGATGGGACTGTGGGCTTCTGATGCGCAGGGACTGTGTCTCTTGTATCCCTGATTTCCCGGTACCCGGCTCTGTGCTTGGCATGGGATTAGGGTTCAGTGAGAGGAGGGAGGCAAGAAGAGACAGTGACAGAAAAAGGGAAGAGAGGAGGGAAGAAGGGAGGGATGGGGGGAGGGTGAGAGCGGAAGAGAGGAAGGAGGAGGAGGAGCATGAGGAGGGAGAGCTGCTGCTTGGCTTTTCTGGAACAGCTATTGCACACAGCAAGGTATAGAGGCACACCTGGGCCTTGGCTGCCCTGGAGGTTAGGGGAGCAGATGGAGAGTGTCTCTGCAGAGGAGGAGAAGCTGACCCAGAAGCACCATCTCAACTGGGAGAGGGGCACTTGTCAGAGCCCCCATTTCTCCTGCCACTACAGATATTTAGGGCCTCAGCACTCACCCCTCCTCCCTCCCAGAAGAGCTGGAGTGGGACTGAGGTGGGCCTTACCGTGGGCCTTGGCCTTGTACAGAGCAGCTGTCAGCAGGAAGTTCACAATGTCCCCTGGCGCCACATCCTTTGTCCTCACTAGGACTATGTCATCGCCCACCGCCTTCGTGGCCACCAGGGCACCACCGGCTGCCAAGCTGGACAGCTGATAGGGGCCCTTACCTAGCACTGGAGAGAAGAGGCCCCATCAGCAGCCTGGCCCCCTTGGCCTGCCCACCTCCCATACATCCTGCCCCACCCCTTGGCAGCAGTGGGGTGGGAGGGCAAGCTACCAAGGAGGAACCCTTGATGGCGTCCTTCATCCCAGAGCTCAGGGACCTTGATGACCCTGAGAAGGAAGGGACAGGATTCCCAGGCTGCCAGCCCCTGAAAGGAACAGACCTATTGCACAGTGCCTGAATCACTTCACAGAGAGCCAGGGAAGAAGGCCACCCACAGGGAGCACCTGGGCCCCCCAGTGTCTCTCCACAGCCTTCCCACTGCCTGAAACTTCACCATTATAGCCACTGCTCTATTCAAGGCACCCTCGGGAAGAAGACAGCAGACCAGGTTTCTGCCCACCCCAGGCCTGAGGGACGATAAACATGTTAGTGTTTATCGAATTATTTCAAACACATGTCACTTTTGAGTCTTTATAATTCCTGTGGTTGCCAGTATAGGTTGGCACAAAGCATGGGCTTCCTGGACAATCACCTTGTAGGGACCTTCCTGCCTCTGCTGTGTCCCCGGCCTCCAATGCCTCCTCCCTACGGCTGCTGAGCTGCCCTCCCAGCCATGCACCCTGCTGGGATGCACCAGTGACCCTCCATGGCCCTCAGGACATAATCTAAAGAGCACAGCTTGAATTCAGAAGCCCTTCAGCTCTCAGCCCCTGCCCACCTCCCCACTCCCCCCACGCCCTGGCTCCTGCCATGCTGAACTTCTCTTGCTCTTTCTGGAAGGAGCAGTGGTGTTATTTCCCAGCTCACATCTCATCACACCGTTCCACCCACTCAGAGTAGTCCTCCCCGTTTTGTGCCTGGCAAACGCCTACTCAACCTCTGGGGCCCAGCTCAAATGTCACCTCCTCGTGACGCTCTCCCTGCACCCTCTCCTGCCACATGGCAAATGTTGTCCCTCCTCCTTTGTGTCCCACCAGCTCTTGGAGCATGGCACACACTAGCTACAGCTCTTCGGATGAGGATCTGGATGGGAGGTCCACATCCGTCACCCCCACTAGATGGGAGACAAGCAGTGCTGTGCTGGCAAACGGCTAACAACGAGCTCTCAAACAAACAAACAAAAAAAAGTGGTTTGTAGGTTTTCGGATTTCCATGGCGTAAACACTCCCACCAGGGGTCAACTGGAAACTACCAACTGAATAAGAAGTTAGGAACACAATGGGTGCTAGAGAGGTGGTGTGAGCCGGCTCCGCACACCGCTGTGGCAGGACTCAGGGACCACTGACTTCCCAGCACCCGGCGGGCCAGGACCAGACCAAATGCTAGTAGAAGAACGGAGCAAGGATGGGTGAGTGGGTGGGTGGGTAGGTGGAAGATGCTAGAAACAGCTTGTCCTTTGCCAGTTACTGCCACCCAAAATGCCACGGAAGAGAGAAAACTGAGCAGCTTTGTCTTGCTGAAACGTCTTGCCTGATGTCAGACAGATCCTGTCTGTCCCAGGGACCACAGTTCCCCCATTGCAGGCTCATTCCTTTACCAGTTGAAGTTCTGGGGCCATCAAGAGCCCCTGGGCACTAGCATTTTGGCAGAACTGCAGTCCTGGGGATGCTCATGCTACACCCTGGTCTGGCCCTCATCTCGCAGGCCCCCAGGTGGTATCCTGTCTCCAGTCTCTCCCCTCCACTTCACCCACCACTCTCAAGCCAGAATCTCATAATGCAGGCAACTGAGGACAAAGCCCTGGGCCTCTGCCCACATAGGCCTGCTCCTGGCAGCACAGTCCCTGGAGGAGGGTCGGGGAGTGGAAGTCAAAGGCGAACAGCACGGAGGACCAGATGAGCATTTCACTCTGCCAAGGTCTGACCCTGGCCCAACTGGATGAAGTTCAGTGCTAAAAACTACTCCTGGGCAGCCCTTCTCTATCCCACCTACCCAATCCCGGTGATTAAATTGATGAATTGGCTCTAAACTGGACATTAACCTCCCCTGGGTCTTTGGTTATGACCTGTGTTTTCACCCTCGTTAATCTAAATGTCAGAGCGTCTGCCGGAATCCTGAGACCTTGGTTGAGTTTGAAGATGAATGTGTCAGGCCACATATTTTGTTCCACCCATACTCAGAAAGGGCAGTTTGTGTCTGCTTTTGCCAAAAGCAAATCTTCGGGGAACCCAAGGTGATGTTTGTGGCTCTGATGAGCTAGATTATGAAGGTGGAGGAGCTGGCGAGTTGGTGGGAATGGGGTTTTTCCTTCCTGGTGGGGATGCCCTGCCGAGCAGTCCCTGGGAGCCAGCCTGCCTGGGCCCCGGACAGGGGCTGCAGGAACTGCTGAGGACAGAGGTGCAGGATACCCTTGGGCCCTGCACTGTCAGGGCTCTCTCTGCATGATGGGGCCCTCCCAGCCCAGGTCATGGCTCTTCCAGGGCCAGCAGCGCCTTGGGATGGCTGATGCTGTGTGGCATCAGGGCAGGGCTGGCAGTGCCTGGGCCCCTTAGACTCTGCGTGGGGAGGACGGTCTTACCTTTGTTAAAGAAGTCACAGTCATATGCTGAAACAGAGAGAACAGGGACTTCCTGAGAGCCAGTCCAGAGCCTGGAACAGACAGACAGAGCCAAGGCCCCCAGCATCCCAGCCTCCCTTCTTCCCCAAGTGCTGGGCCTGGCCTGCCTCCCACATGTCAAGATTTGGGGATGGTCATGGATGTAGATGTCTTAAGTGGGGTAAATAGAATGGCTCCTCTCTGGGCCAACAGCGCGAGGCTCAAAGACTGGCCCACAGTAGGCACCTCAGCGATGTGTCAAGTAAATGAACAAACGAATGAATGTTGGAAAGAAGCGGGTGTATTTTGTGTGGTGCCAAAGAGCAGGATTAGAACCAAGGGGTGGGAGTTTTAATCAGAAATGTTGCAGAAGGCCCCCAGAGGAATGCAAGCACAAGACGGAGGTTGGTCTTCCAAGAGCCTTGGGTGGGAAGGGGACCAGGAGCCCCCAGCATCACCAGCTTCTTCAAGCCCCTTGCACTGCAGAGGTGCTTCCACCAGCCAAGCTGTGAGAAGCTCCTGCAAGCGTGGGCTCAGCGCGCCCTCTAGTGGTCATCTCCAGCACCACACCCTGTTCCCCTGTCCCCTCAGCTGCAGATGTTCAGTCCACTGGGGAGTGCGTGGGACCTTGCGGGAGACCCCTAAAGCCAGCAGCAAAGCCATGAGGAGCCAGGCAGATAGACCTGGGATAAAGCTTAGGAGCAGCATGCTTCACACGCAGGCATGGTCTGAAGACAGCCACCAACTCACTCCACACCCCAGACCACAAGGTCAATGCATCTGGGGTCACCCTCCAGAAAGAGCACATAAAGTCAGGAGACAGGCCCGCCATGTGGCTGCGGGCACGTGCCGGCCTCTCCCTCCATCTGCAGACTCAGAAGGTTGAACCAGAAAATTAGAAAATTGCCAAGTTTCTGGTTTCCCGGGTGTACCCAGTCAAGGAGTGGTAGCCAACAAGAGTCATTAAAAAGCCAGCTCTCTAGACTCAGACCTGAGTTCAAATCCCATGTCCCTCACTCATCAACTGTGCATACTGAACCAAGTCACTTAACGTCAGTGAAATTTAGTGCCCTCCGCTAAGGTGGGACCGCTACTGGCATCTGCCCCATAGATCTGCCAGGGCCTGGACCAGGGTAAGGCAAAGTGCTCGTCTTGGATGTGAAATTTAAGGGGCTACCAAAAATCTCAGTAATCAAGATAAACACCATTTTAATGCAATATTTTTAAGACATCAAAATTAATGCAAAAAATCCATAATAAATAAAATATCAAAATTTAAACATAAAGACAAGATCATTAACAGTCTTCCACTGAGTCACCCACTGAGCCAGAGTAGAGACTGAGACTAAAGGAAACATTAATACTATTGATCCTTTGAAAGTTTGTTCATCACAGTATTTTTGCAGCAATTTTTATTTTACAGAAATATTACATTAAAATATTATTTCTCTTGATTACTGCATTTTTGGTGCCCCCTGAAACCTTGTACCCCAAGTAAGCACCTCAATCACCTCCCCCAGTCTTGAATATTAAATGAAGTAATGCACATAGGCACAAGGCCTGGCACGCAGTGGACCCTCAGCAAGTGTCCTTCTGCTCCGCCTTCTTCCTTTGGCATCTTGCCTGCAGGCGTCAGGGCTCAGGACATGGCAGTACCCAGGTGTCCGTGAAAAAATGACAACCCCCACATTAGCATAGGTCACTGTACCACGTGCTGTACATACAATGCCTTGTTTAAACCTCACAGCACCCTACAAGGTAGACGCAGCTATATTCACCCCTCTATTACAGGTGAAGAGACTCCCAGGCCAACTCGGTGGAGCTGGGTCTGAACTCAATCAGTCTGACCCCAGAGAGCAAGGCTGTGTAATGGCCATCGCACCCCAAGGCGAGGTGCTTGCACCAGGAAAATCCTTTGGTGTGTGGGAATAAATAAAAAATAATCAATGAAGAATTTAGCCTTCTTTATGTTTTCTTTCACCTTTTAAATATTAATTTTTAAATATGTCTACGTATTTTACATGAAGAGTATATCTATGGATGCATATCTATGTGCACAAAATGATTTTACTTGATAGGGGTGTGCAATGAAAAGCATTTGCACACTGATCTGAATAAACTGATCATCTGTGCTGCCTCTGATGGGACCTGCGAACCTCAGCTGACAAAGGACTTCTATATTTATCACCCCATTTGGTCCTCAGAGTCAACCTGGGGGCAGGCCTATTCCTGTTTCTCAGATGAGAAAATTGAGCCCCAGAGAGGCTGGGTGACTTGTTCGAAGTCACACAGCTTACAAGTGGTAGCTCTGGGTCTAGGCTCCTGACTCTTCTAACAAAGTGGCTATGAGCACAGGTTCGCATTGGACTCTCTAGGGATGAACCCTGGCTCCACCACTAACCTTGAGCAGGTTACTTGATCTCTCTCTCTAAGCTGTTTCTTCAACTAAAAGAGGAAATATATAGCCCTGTTTCAAAGGGTAGTTGTAAGAATTCAATGAATAACACGCTCAAAGCAGTTGGTGCTTGGTACATTCTAAGTACTCAGCAAATGCTATAGACACACTGCCAGTACCCCTAGGGTATGCCCACAGGGGACACTCTGTCCCTCGGGCGATTGTCTGGGACACTCACGGCAGAGGCGGGGGGTTCGCCAGTCAACAGCCACCCCGTGCTGGCAACACTGGTGGGCATAAGCAGAGACGCTGGCACAGAAGCACTCACAGTCACCACCCTGGCTGCAGCCACATGTGTCCGTCAGGCAGTTTGAGTAAAACCAAGTGACATCAACCTGGAGAAGGTCAGAAGTCAGAGGTCAAAGGACAGATCCCAAATGTCAGATCCGCAGCTTTTCAGCTGATGGCTACCAGCACCCACATGAAGGGACCACAGGACAGGGTGAGCTGTCCTGTCTCATGAGATGTGAAGGGAGAAGTACAAGGGAACGAGAACTCCACGGTCCAGGCAGATGCCCACTTTTGAGAACTAAGCTCTCTTCTCTCCTGAGTCTGGCCTGTTTGATCCAGGAGCCGAGAGTGGCTGAACAGGGGTAGAGCCTGAACTGCCTAGCCAGGGCCAGAGACAGCCAAGGCCAATCTGACGGCAGCCTTCAAGGCCTGTAGGGTGCCATGCAATGCTGAGCCCCAGCCTCCTCTGCATGCACTGAAGCAGAAAGGGCAATAGGTTCTGCATGAGGGCTTTGGCTCCACCATTTAGAAGAACTTCGTGATAAGGAGGAAGGGCCAGATCAAGATGAGCTTGAAAAGGGCACAAGCTCTGTTTGCCTGGTTGTCTGTGCCTGGTCATCTGGGGAAATATGATGGACTCATCTGAGCCGACTGGAGGCAGGGGACCGGCAGAGGCAGATCTTCCCTGGAGATTTGAGCTGTCTCCTCTGAGACATGGGGGAGTCTGAGAGCTGAAGGGATCCCAGGAAAGTGGAGGGGGTGCTCGGGAGGGGCCGAGGCTGGGGTCCACTCACCACAGGGTGGCAGATCTCAAACACCTCACTGAGCAGGATGCTGCACTCCTTCTTGGCAAATGGTTCTCGGAGAGGATTCAGGACACATGTATCCCGAGGATCGAGGGTGTCTGGGCACTGAGGGGCAAAGGTAGGGCTGTTGACCTCCCTATTTGCCAAATGCCTATTGCCTGACATGACACAGATTTTAGGGTGGCCGCCATGATCCTTGCCTCCTGATACTCATGTTCTTGTAAAATCCCCTTCCCTTGAGTGTAGAAGGGACCTATGCCTTGCCTCAAACCAACAGAATATGGCTCAGGTGATGGGATGGACATGGCCATGTGTATGTGATTACACGATTCCCAACATGAGATCCCAGAGCCCATCTTGCTGGAGTCTCTCCCTTGCTGGCTGTGAGGAAGCAAGCAGCCATGCTGGGGGACACCACATGGATGGAAGCGTCAGTGGTCTCTTGGAGCTGAGGGTGGTCTCTGGCCAAAAGCTGGCCCCAAAATAATGGAAGCTCTCAGTCCTACAGTTGCAAGGAGCTGAATATAATCAACCATGTGAGCAGGTGAGGATGCAGCTCCTTCCCCAGTGGAGCCTCCAGATGAGAGCCCAGCCCTGGCTGACACCTTGATTGCAGCCTTGTGAGACACTAAGCAGGGAACCAAGTCAGGCCATGTCCTGACTTCCTGGCCCACAGAAACTGAAATAATACATGAATGTTGTTTAATGCCACTAGGTCTCATAAAATTGTTACATAGCAGTAGATAACTAATACAGATGTTTCCAATGTCTGCTGAATCTCTTTCCTTAGACTACATTTTCACTAGAGAACCCATTATATGCGGAATAAGATTAGCAAGAGAGAAATATGATGTGTATGGGGGTGTGGGGACAACAAGGGTTAGTCACCCACTGAGCTTCTCTAAAATGGGGGTGTGTTAGGGTGCACTTTACAGAGGCTGTGGGAACAGCCTTGTCCTACCTCAGGATTTCAGAGTCTTTGAGAACAGCCCTGTCCCACCTGGAACAGTTGAGCTCCAGGATACGCCCAACTGCTCCCCCTACCCCAGTCTACATAGGCTCATCTCTGTGTACTTCCCAGCAGGGCATTAAGATCACTAGGTCCAGGAGAGGCAAATGTGTAACACTCATAACACCACTCTCCACTGCTGCTCTCATGGCAGACATAAATAATCAATCACAGTCCTCCTTCCAGCTGAGCATGACACAGATCTTGGATGTTTCTCAATATAGCTCCCAAGCAGCTTCTTTTGACGAATCAGAGTTGTCACATGAAGTGAAATCTATTCATCGGCCCTCTCTTGGCCCAGTCCCCTCTCATTGCAGAGGATTGCAGAGATGGGACATACTCAAGGTCACCCAGAAAGTCAATAGATGACCCAACAAGAACCCAGGTCTCCTGCTCTCAACTCAGAGCTGTTTCCCCCACAGCTCACAGATTGGCAGCCTCAGTTAGACATCTCTCAGACTGTCCCTTGGGGCAGACACCCTCATTTCTATCTATGCTAGTGTTGCCCTTCCTCTCAGAGATCTTATCTCTGATATATTCATCTATTTAAGCATGGTCCAACCTTTAAGTGCCAGCACCAGTCTCATTTCCTTCAGGAAGCCTTCCCTGATTGCCTCAACCCTCCTCAGTCTCTCTTGGTCTCTTCTCAGACCTAGTTCCAGGCACCAGGGGGCATCATTATGAGTGACCATCTCTCCTGGGACAGACTTTATCACCTGCCCAACCCTCCACCACCCTGCTAGGGCTTGGTCCAGGGTAGGGTGGGCAGCTGGATTTGTGAGACAAGATGATGCATGATCTTTGGGCCATAGGACAGAGTCTAGGGCTAGGGATGCAGTCAGAGGCTAAGAGAACATTGCAGGAGAAACCTCACACCAGCGTCCCTCTTCCCTGACCTGGGGCCAGGTTCAGTGCTGGCAGTGCCCATCTGAGTGAGGGGCATAAGCCAGCCTGGAGGAGAGGCTTTACCTCAACTGCAACCCAACTGCTGCCAAACTCCTGGGGGTTAGTCAGCTCTAGGTTCTCCGGGGTCCTCATCTCATTGATGGTTTTTAAGTCAAAGTTCCCACAGAGGCCTGCCAGCTGGCCCTGAAAAAGAGAGAGGACACCATGGTCAGTTGCAGGCATGCCAGGGGTGAGCCACAGGCAGAGGGATCACCATGAGCCCAGGAGTCTATCATGGACCTAGAAGTCACTGCTGAGGTCACAGTTTGAAGAGGGATGGAGCAATGTCAGAGGAGAAGGGGCCCAGAGCAGGGCAGAGGAGAGAACAGAGGTATGCTCTTCTTGGCTCCTCAGAGAGGGTACAGCTCACCCAAGGACACCCAGGGCTTGGCTCAGCCCCAAGCAGGAGCAGAGGGTCACTGTTCATGTAAGTACCTGCCACTGAGGCCCAGCCTGGATGTGCACTGTGGTTCTCTGGTCCCACAAGAGGGTGATGTGTTCCCGTGGGAAATGCACCAGTGTGAAAAATCCCACTCGCCATGTGTGGACCTCCTGCTTGTCATCCAGGAAGCTCTCTGGACTCTAGAGGGACAGAGGTGGTCACTCCTGAGCCCAAGTACCTCCCAGTGCCCAGGTCGGCTATGCCTGCAGCCAGAACCTCACCAATGCCTCTGCCTCCCTCATACCCTGACATTGGCTTCTGTGTTCCTGACCCTGGCCAAGAGGAATTCAGTCTGGGCTCCTAACTCAGTGGCTCTCCAAGAGAAACTGCTGTGGTAAAGAAGCCAGTCCTCAGCCCTCTTCTGCCCCAACCCCTGGTAACCTGTAAATTGTCTGCACAACCTTCACAGGCACTGGGCCTTACAGGATTTCCGGAGTCATCATCAAAGACAATGAGTGAGCTCCCAACGTTGATGGAAATAAATTTCCTGCAGATCATGCCGGAGCTGTAGCAGTTCACATTCTCTACAATCACAGAGAAGCTGACATCTGACATGCTCTGAGGAGAGAATAAGCGAGTCCAATAAAATGAGGGAGAAAAGAGATCCTGCTGAGAGGTATAGAGGTGAAAGAACACACACTCTGGAGTGGCTTTCAATCTACTTCTACTTTGTGTTTGCTGAGCTCTGTGACTTTGGGCAACTTCTGTTCTCTGAAGCTGTTCTGGTTTTGGATGCCTAGTGCAGTGTTTAACATGTAGTGACTCCCCAAAATATCTGATGAATTAATGTATTAACAAGTATACAATAGGGATGATTGTGTTGATAGGATATGGGGAAGAGGCACTGTCTCACATACATCCTTGATGCTAGTGTAAGCTTTTTGAAGGGGAATTTGTTGGCATCGAATATTTTAAATGAACATAGCTTTTTATACAGCAATTGCGCTGCCAAGAACCTGGGGATACATCCACACAGGTATTCACTGCAGCATTTAAATATTGGAGACAACCTAAATGTCCATCGATGGGGAAAAAATAAAACAAACTAGAGGGTGGTATTCTGTAGAATTCTACACAGCTGTTCAAAAGAAAAAAGTGTGTACAGACTATATGAAGTCAAGTCCAAGGTATCCTATTAAGTGAAAAAAGCACATTGTAGAATCCTATTCACATAAACTAAACAAACTGTGTGTGTGTGTGTGTGTGTGTGTGCGCATGCGTGTGTGCGTGTCCATGTCGCACAGAAAAATGGTCTTGCAGGATTCATCCCCGACTGGAGTGGTTATTCAATAGGAGACAGGAACAGAAGAAATGGGAAGGGGAATATTTGTTTTTAATATACACTGCATTAACCTTTAGAACTTTTTAAATAAAATGAGGTCAGTAATCTTTATCCCGTGGGGATTTACTGCAGTTATGTGAAAGATCCCAGCACAGTGCCTGCCCTGTAGATAGGATTCCTTCCATAAAAGGTTTTGGCATTGTTGTTATTATACGTTATTTTTGTTATTGATGTTACTGTTATAAGATGAGATAGGCTATTAGCAAAACCAAGGTCCCCTGGGTGTGTCTGTGATACTCCTCCACCACAGCAGTGCCCCTTCCTCTTGGGGTAGGGATCCTGCCTTCACTGTGCCCCCCCACATCACCAGTTTTCTTCCTCCAGGTGAGCTGAAAATTGTGACCTGTGACTCCTTTAAGCACACCAACTCTCCAGTCAGATTTCTTGGTCAAACTTGACCCCAGCTCTACCACTGACTGATGGGGGACCTTGGGCAAGTTACCTGACTTCCCTTAGCCTGAATTGTTACATCTATAACATGGGATCCATAAACTTTACCTTGCAGAGCTGCTGTGATATTTAAGTAAAATACTCCACGAAATATGGCTCAGTAGACCCCTAGGTATATAATAAAAGCTCAAAAAGCATTGGTTCTTGAAAAAAGTACTGAGACCCAATAGAGCAAGATTATAATGGTGAGCAGACAGGCAGTGTGGTACCTCGGGACTGGTGAGCTCCATCCAACCCTGAACTTGCATCTCAGCACTTCTTCCAGTCTCTAGACAGCCCCAACTCAGGGCTTAGATTCCTGACCACCCAATTCTGCATCGGACTGGAGTCCAGAGCACCAGGGTGCCCTGACACGTCTGCATGGAGCCAGCTGGGCAGAAACATCTGGGAACTCACCTTGACCAGGTGCACTTTGCATGCCCCCACGAAGTCAAATGGGAGCCCATCAAATGTGCGGTAATGCCGGTCGCCATAGGCAGTGCAGGTGGAGGCACAAGGGTGGAGGGTGCACTGGAATGAGCCCCGCTGGCACACACTGCAACACACAGGCCCAGACCAGCTCGTAAAGCACACCCACCCCATACCTGAATACTCATGACAGAGCCATGGCCTATCGAATGCACGCGCACTGTCTCCCTTGGCAAAGGGGTCAACAAACACCAACCTCTAACAGGAGTCTCAAGGGCAGGATTGTGATTTCATGCAGGAGACACCAGGGCTCAGAGAGGTTATGAGACACAGCCAATAAGTAATGGACCTGATATTTAACCCAGATCTATTTAACTCCAAAGTCCATACTCCCTTTACCACTCCGTTCATTCACTTACCAATTCATTCAGCAAATATTAGGTGCCTACCATATCCCAGGCATTATTCCAAAATTTTGTGACACATCAGTGAATAAAACAGCAAAAAAAAGAAAACCATCTGCCTCTGGGAATGTTTATTCTAGCGGAAGAAGAGATACACTAAATAAAAAGTAATCAGGCAGTGCGAGTATGTACTATAGTGCATTAGAAGGCAATGAGTGTTATGGGAGAACAGGATACAGGTCACTGGGAATGTGGGTGGAGTGGGTTACAATTTTAAATAGGGTGGTTGGGGCACATGTGAGTAGAGATGTAAAGGAGGTGACAGAGTTAGTTTCATGGGCATCTGGAAGAAGGTTATTCCAAACAAAGGGGGCAGTCTCTCCAAAGGCTCTGGGGAACACTTGGGAGACAACATGGCTAAAATGGAGAGTGTAAAGGCAAGAGAGTAGAAGAGGAATTCAGAGGGGCAATGGAGGGTCAGGTGACATGGGTTCAATAAGGCCACTATAGGAAGGTTAGCTCCTGCTAGGAATGGGAGCGGGGGATGGGCATTGGAAGACTTGATCATGGGAATGACACTATGTGATTTATGTTCCACTCTGGCTACCGCACTGAGCCTAAGCTCAAGGGGGTCAAGAGGAAGCAGAAAGACCAGTTGAGTGGCTACTGCAGCACATCAGGGAAGAGATCATGGCAGCCTAGACCAGGGTAATGGCAGTGGAGAGACTGAGAAGTTGTCAGATTCTGGGTGTATTATGAAGGTAAAACTAAAGGGATTTGCGGACAGGTTGGATATAGGTAGTGAGAGACAAGAAACGAGGTTGACTCCAGGTTTTTTTGGCCTGAGCAACTGGAAGAACGAAGTCTTCATCAACTCAGATAGGGGAGGCTGAGGGAGAAGCAGGTTTGAAGGGGAAGATCAGATGTGCTGTTCTGGACATGTTGAGTTTGAGACCTCCATTAGACATACATATGGTGATGTCAAGTAGGCAGCTGGATGTGTGAGCCTAGAGTTGAGAAGCATGGATTGGACTACAGGTAGAAATCTGGTAGTCCTCTGCCTATGGATGGGCCTTGTAGCCATGAGATTGGGTGAGTTCACTAAGGGAGTGAGTATAAATACAGAGGAGGAGAGGTCCCTTGGGTCGCTCCAATATCAAAAGGTTGGAGAAGAGGAAGAACCAATGAAGGAAGCCGAGAAGGAACATGAGGAGAGGTCGGAGGAAAAGCAAGAGGAGGTAGTGTCCCAAAAGCCACACGAATGAAAGTATCAAGAAAGAGGGAATAATGGAAAAGTGATCAACTGTGTCAAATGCTGCCCATGGGTCTAGGAAGGTGAGGACTGAGAAAGGAAAACTGGATATGGCAATATGGAAGTTACTGGTGACCTTAGTAGGAATAGTTTCGATGGAATGATGGAGAAAATGCCTGACCGAAAGGGCTTAAAGGGGAATGGGAGAACAGGAAGTTGAAACAGCAAGTATAGAAAAAGTGTTCGGGGAGTTTTGCAATAAAAGGCGAGCAGAGAAATGGAGCAGTTTCTAGGAGGTTGGAATTTTTTCAAACAATATATTTTTATGCAATAGGGATAAGCCAGTAGAGAATGCAAATTGTTTCTATGGGAGAAAAGAGGGAGAGATACTGCAGTGATGCCCTTGGGTGGGCAAATGAGGAACTAGGACCCAGAGGACAAGTGAAGAAATTGGCTTTAGATAGGAACACGGACACTTAGTTCATCTGTTGTACAGGCAAAATACTTGGGTATAGAGCCTGGAAAGTTCTCTTCTCATGGCTTTAATTTTCTCAGGGAAATAGGAAGCAGGATCACCAGCTGAGAATGAGAGGGAAGGAGGTGTCAGGGCTTTGAGGAGAGAAAAGAAAGAGGGGAATAGTTATCTAGTGGGATGAAAGAGCAAACGAGACCCAGAAAATACAGTCCAAGAGCCCATCAGCTTTAAGGGCCTTTTCCACCCTTCTGAGCCCATGAATTTAAAATGAGAGCTGGCAGTCGGGTTTTGTGCATCCCTCCAGTCACATTCAGCTGCATGGATGCAGGTACAAAGGAAGTAAAGGTGTGGATGTCACCAGGGTTGTGGTTTTGCCAAACAAGTAGGGCGGCAAAGCATGAGGAGGAAGAGAAGTGGGGCTGCATTCAAGGAAGTGATATGGTTCTGGACCACAGGTTGAGGTAAAAGGGAAGAGGAGACATCGAGGGGGTGAGAGGCAACAGAGAGGTGGTAGGGACCATGGATGAGAAATCCCTGTGGGGTTGCAGGATTGAGGGAGTCAGAGAGGGAGTGGAGTAGAAAGACAGAAGGTGAGATGAGACTCATTGGGATATGGGCTTGGTGAGTTGTTGGGAATGGCAACATCTACAAGATGACCCCTCATGCCACTAGGATGGAGAAAGATCTTTGGAAGAGAGGATGAAGAATCTGAGATGTCAGGAGATACTAGAAGCACCTCTAAATGGTACCAAAATCTCCAAGAATTAAGGAAGGAGTAGAGTTGGCAAGAGTCACAGAGCTCAGTGCCAAAATATTTGGAAGTAAAGGGGCATGACCCCGGGCTCCATGTCTGACAGCAACAATGAGGGGTAGGCTTTCTCCAATCACGTGCCATAGACACACTCAGTCATGCACTGAGTCCACGCAGCTTCCTAAGCATGTGTATCCATCCTATCATTCACCCACCTACATGACCTACGACTCAGCCATAAATGCATAAGCGCTGGAAATACTCCCACTGTGGCTGACTACGCTGCAGACCATGGCGACATGGAACGCAGAGCTGGGAAGAGATGGGCAGCTGGGCTCCCTCCTGGTGAAGAGATCACAGCAAATGCTCAAGTCACACCAGTGCAACACATCTCCAGCACCCACCTCCCCACGGGAGAGCAGCTGGAATTTGGGCCACAGTGGCAGGTCCTTCGAGAGCAAATGTCGGGGTTTGTCCATGTATTAGGAGGCAGAATTTTTACAACTGAGTTAAAAAGTAAAAACTTGCCCGTCTATCTCCTAGTTCTCCATGGAAGAGAGGACACCCATCCTATGGCAAGTCAGCCTCTCCTATGAAGGCAGATGCCTCTTCGAGTCAGGGTTCCCAATTCTAAATAATCCCAGCTCTTCGGCCTTGGCTCCAGACTCCTCACCACCTCTGCCTTGGATCTGATTCATGAGCACAATGCACTCACAGGAGAGGATTCAATGTAACTCAGCTATCCCCTGCCTGAGGGTGAGGGTGCTGCTACAGTGTCTGGAGTCTAGTGAAGTGATGGAAGCAAATCCATCTCAAGGCCTGAGCACCCCTGGGCAAATCCAGGCCAGCCATCCCCAGTCTCTCACCTCATGTGCCTGGCATACCTGGTGTGCTCTGGCTCACCACAGTCACAAAATCCCCAAAAAAAAAATGAGCATACAGCCTGTGCAGAGGTCTGTGTCTTAACATTATACCCAGGGACTTCTGGGGTCAGACAGCCAGGGCTCTGACCTTACAAGTGCACTCTGATGTATCTGAGGAAACCAGTCTTGGAGCAGATGAGTTTGACCATGACCCTGCTTCTAACACAGAAAGAAACACTACGGCCTTCTTCTAGGCCAGAGGAACAGGGTGGCTTCAATCCCTGCATGGGACAGGGACTGGGGCCATGCTCCAGCTATCCAGATGGGTCTCTGAGATAGAACCTCTCTGAGCTTCTCTGCTGGGCCCTGGAGTTCCAGGGCCAGGGGCTTCCTGCTCACCTCAGGCCACCCCTAGCTGGTTCTTGAAATTGGAACAGTGACTGGTTTTACTCTCCAGCATCAGGACACATTTATAATTTCTCATCCCTTCCCCCAGCATTCTCTCTAACAGAAAGCTGAGTCTACCTACTGCCTACCCACCATTGTGTGTCCCAGAACAGGTCCTGCAGAACCAGCCCCGAGTCTGTTTCCATAGAATCCAATCCAGGTGCACACACTCCCACATACGCATACTTACATTACTAAACAAATACCTTCACACATACTTTCATACACAAGAATGTATCTATTCACAAGCAAACACAATGCACACTTACATAGATATTTACACTTATATGTGAATACAAATATGTATAGCCATTTTACACATATAGCCACACACTTTTCACATACATGTGCACACATTTTTAAATGGATCCTTATGCACAAAAGTATATGTAAACACACCTGTCTACATATACAAATTTCTAATTGTATATATTCACTGACATATTGAGTTTGTGAATGCCTGTCTTTTTATATACATCCATGTACATGCATGTTCACATATGCACGTATGCATTTTGGATTTGCACTCACACTCATATGTTCATATAAATATGCGAACAAATTGTCATGGTTACAAATATGCATGTATATACATTAACATACATGACTGAGCAAACATATTCATGTAAAAACAAAAATATTCCTTTGTATGCATATACTCCTATGTGTACACAAACCCCTATACCACACACAACACACAAACACACAACATGAATACAAACATAATGAAAGGGAAATGCTAGACTATACTCTTGATCATGCACCCATATCCATGCCCCCTCCCAGAAAAAAAGCAAAGCCTGCTTGGGACCCTCACTTACCAGGTATGGCAAGGAGACATCACCTGGTCCCCAGGGAAATACTCCTTCCCCTTCCAAGTGCAGGGGCACTCCTCTGGCAGGAAACATGCATCCCCATGTCTGAGCAGACTGTAGGGACACAGTAAGCAGGCGGTCAGGAGAGCTCCCCTCCCATAGCTGCCATCTGTGGAGGACCCTGCCTCAACCTGGATGCTCAGAGGTGGCTTCCAGCATTTACCCTAGAAGAGACTGACTGTGTATTCACTGCCCATCCTGCTGCTGCCCAGTGAGGTTCAGAGGGACCTCAGTAATTGGAAAAACCAGTAATGGACTAGGTCCAGCCTGAAAGTCTCTGTCATCCATCAAGAAGCGAGGCTTATCTCTACCAGCCATAGCCCTAGTGGCCAAGTGGATGCCAGCTGGTCCTTAGGCACTAGTTGTATACTAATGAACAGGCCACGGATATGGGTGCTGACCCTCCTACCCAGGTTGTTCATGGAGCTCTCAGACCACAGGCCCCAAAGCTGCAGCACTGCCATCTTCTAGTCTGGTTTCCATGAAATCTGACCACTCCCAGGCCGGAGCCAAGGATGCCTCAGGGCATTTATTAAAACTCTCAGGCCACAGCATCATGGTAGATCCAGGCATCAACAGGATATAGCCTGGGGCAGGGCTAAGAACACAAACTTTGACAATAAATAATTTTTCATTCAAATCCAGGATCTACCTGAAACAAGTTACTTAACCTTCCTATTTTATTTTTCAAAAGAATACAAGCACATGGGTTAAAGAGGTAAAAAGAAAGGGTGCTATAGGCATTATACTGAAAGGTGTCCCTTGTTAGTTGCTCCTGTATCCAGATTTTCTGTCTGGAGGCACTTTCTGGACTACAGTACAGGATGATGGAATCCAAGCACAGCACAATGTCTCACTGAGAAGAGCAGACAGAAAATGGGGCTCAGGGCTTCTGAAGTGGCCAGAACGTCCAGGTCAGGATATACAATGGAAGGGATTAAAATCAAAGTTCTAAATTAGGAATGCAAGAGCAAGCTGAATCCAAAGTAAGTAGTAAAAGAACTGAAGATAACAGCAGAAATTAGTGAAATAGAAAACAGAGACAAATCAATGAAACCAGATGCTGGTTCTTTGAAAAGACCAATAAAATTGACAAACTCCTGTGTAAACTGAATGATAAAAAGAGGGACAGGAATACTCAAATTACCAATATCTGGAACAAAGAGGAGACAATGCTACAGACTCTACAGATAGCAGAGGGAAAATAAGAAAATATTATGTTCAATGTTAAGTGAATAAATTTGACAACTTAGATGGGATGAACAAATTCCTTAAAAGACCCAAACTATAAATATTCAGCCAAGAAGGAACAGGTAAACTGAATTAGCCCAATACCTTGAAAGAAATTCAATTTGAAGTTAAAACTTTTCCAAGACTGGTAAATTCCACCAGGCATTTAAGGAAGAAATAAATACAAGTTTTAAACAAACTCTTCCAAAAATTGAAAAGGAAAGCATACTTCCCAACTCATTTTATAAGACCAGCATTAATCTGATACCAAAATCAGACAAAAACATTGCAAGTATGGAAAACCACAGACCATAGAATATTAAATAATACATCAGTCACAACTGGGGTTTATCCCAGGAACGTAAGACTGGTTTAAGATTTTAAAAATCAACCAATGTAATTTGCCACATTTATAAAATAAAGGGAAAATATCATATGATACTCCAATAAATAAAATCAATTGACAGGCTTGGTGAGGTGGCTCATGCTTATAATCCCAACACTTTGGGAGGCCAAGGTGGGAGAATCATTTGAGGCCAGTAGTTCAAGACCATCCTGGCCAACATGGTGAACCCCCTTCTCTACTAAAAATACAAAAATTAGCCAGACGTGATGGCCCATGCCTGTAATCCAAGCTACTCTGGAGGTTTAGGCATAAAAGTCACTTGGACCTGGAGGTTGCAGTGAGCCAAGACTGCAGCACTGTGCTCCAGCCTGGGTGACAGAGTGAGACTCTGTCTCAGAAAAAAATAAAAAATAAATTTAAAAAATCAATTGACAATTCAGTACCCATTTATTGTTTTAAAAAAATTTGCAGCATAATAGAAATAAAAAGAAACTTCCCCTATCTGATAAAGATCATTTGCAAAAAATACTACAGCAAATGTTAGAATTAACGGTAGAAGACTGACTGCTTTACCCAAAACAAGACAAAGGCAATGATTTTTACTTCCATCACTCCTATTCAAAAGTGTATTGTAAGTCCAATACAGCACAATAAGGCAAGAAACATATGAGATGTAAAAATTTAAAACAAAGAAGTAAAACTATGTTTATTCACAGATGACACGATCACTTACTGAAATCCTAAAGAATCTGCTCAAAAAAAGCCACTAGAACTCATAAATGAATTTAGCAATATTGCAGAATACAAGGTCAATATGTGAAAATCGACCGTATTTCTATGTTGTGGCAATTAAAAAATGGAAAATTAATAAAATAATACCATTTATAACATCAACAAAAACAGCAAATACCTATGAAAACTTCAATGAAAAATGTGTAAACCTTTACATGAAAACTATGAGATATTGCTGAGAGAAATTAATGAAGACCAATAAACAAGAAAATAATACCATATTTGTGGTTTGGAGTATTTACTGGTGCTAAGATACCAATTCTCCCCAAATTGATCTATAAATTCAACACAGTTTCATTCAAAATCTCAGGCGCTTTTTCTTTTTCTTTTTGGTAGAAATTGATAAGATGATCCTAAATTTACTTGGAAATGCAAAGACCTAAATAACTTTTCGAAAGAAAAGTAAAAAGTTGAAGAACTCTCACTTCCTGATTTCTAGGCTTACTATAAAACTTCATAAATCAAGAGAATGGATATTGGCATAAAGACAGACAAATAGATCAATGGAACAGAAAAGAGTTCTGAAATAGACCCACGTGTATACAGTCAATTAATTTTTCAGAAAAATGCCAAAGCAATTACATGGGGAGATGAAAGTCTTTTTTAAAAAATGGGGCTACAACCACTGGATGTCCATCAAAAAATAAAATAAAATAGACCTTGACTCCATTTTGCAACATGTGTAAAATATAATAATTTTAAATAGGTCATAGGCTTAAATGTAAAAGCTAAAATTGTAAAGCTGGCCAGTTGCAGTGGTTCCCACCTGTAATCTTAGCATTTTGGGAAGATTTATTGAGGTCAGGAGTTTGAGACCAGCCTGGGTAACATAGCAAAACCCCCATCTCTACAAAAAATTTAAAAAATTAGCCAGGTAGCCGGGCGCGGTGGCTCAAGCCTGTAATCCCAGCACTTTGGGAGGCCGAGACGGGCGGATCACGAGGCCAGGAGATTGAGACCATCCTAGCTAACACGGTGAAACCTCGTCTCTATTAAAAATACAAAAACCAGCTGGGCGAGGTGGCGGGCGCCTGTAGTTCCAGCTACTCGGGAGGCTGAGGAAGGAGAATGGCGTAAATCCGGGAGGCGGAGCTTGCAGTGAGCTGAGATCCGGCCACTGCACCCGGGCTACAGAGCAAGACTCCGCCTCAAAAAAAAAAAAAAAAATTAGCCAGGTATAGTGGCGCACACCTGTAGTCCTAGCTACCCAGGAGGCTGGGGCAGGAGAATCGCTTGAGCTAAGGAGTTCAAGGCTGCTGTGAGCCGTGATGGCACCACTGCACTCCTGCCTGAGCAGCAGAGCAATACCTTGTCTGTAAAAATAATAATAATAAATTAATGATTTAATCCATTACATTTAACTGTAAAGCTCCTAGAAGAAAACATAGGAGAATATCTTTGCAACCTTGAGGACTAACTATAAAGAAAAAAATGATAAATTAGACATCATCAGAAATGAAGGAGATTTTTAAAAGAAAAAAATTAGACATTATCAAAATTAAAAACTTCTCATCAGAAGTTTTTAGATACTTCAAGGCACGTTAAGTAAATAAATAGGCAAACCCACACTGGGAAAAAATATTTGCAATACATATGCCTGACAAAGGACTTGTATCTAAAATATATAAAAAAGTTTTACAACTCAATCAAATGAAAAAGACCAAATTTAAAAATGGGCAAAAAACCAGAACAGACACTTCACAAAGAAAGATACACAAATGGCAAATAAGCATATGAAAAAGTACTCATAGTCATTAGGGAAATACAAATCAAAGCCATAATGAGATAGGACCATGTACTTGCTGAAATAACAAAAATGGAGAAGACTGAAAACACCAAGCGTTAGTGAGGATGTGGAACAGCCAGATTCTCAAACACTGGAAGAGGATGTGGAACAGCCAGATTCTCAAACACTGGAAGAGGATGTGGAACAGTCAGATTCTCATACTCTGGAAGAGGATATGGAACAGCCAGATTCTCACACACTGGAAGTGTAAAATTGTCCAATCACTTTGAAAAACAGCTTGACAGTTTCTTATATAAATATGAATCTATCCTAGGACCCAGCATTTCCACCCTGAAATGTTCATCCAAAGGAAATAAATAGCAATCTTAGTCAAAATAGTCCCAAACTGAAAACAATCCAAATGTCCATCAATGCTTGAGCAGATAAATAATTGTTTTTTTTTTTGAATCTTGAAAACTTTATTGCTAAGCTAAAGAATCCAGATCCAAAAAAGTTTGTGAGTGTGTATGTGTGTGTGTGTTTGTATATATATGGATCTTTTTACATAAAGTTCTAGAACAGAAATAACTACTCTATGTGACAAAAAGTCAGCCAGTGTTTGCCTAATACTCACAGGGGTAGGATTTACTACAAAGGAGTATGAGGGAAACTTTGTTGGTGATAGATATGTTATATATCTTAATTGTGATGATATACACATCGATGTCAAAATTCATCAAACCATACACTAAAAATAGGTGCATTTTATTATATATAAAACCTTTGTAGACAAATAATTGTGTATCCTTATAACGGAATACTACTGGGATAGAAAAAGGAACACAGTACTGATAGATGCAACAATGTAGATCAACCTCAAGAGTTAAGGAAAAGAAGCCAGGCCCAAATGGGTATATAGTGTATGATTCCATTTACATGAAGTTCTAGAGCAGGCAGAACCTGTCTATGCTGATGTGAAGCAGAGCAATGCTGGTGGGGGCGGAACTGGCTGGAAGGGACTGACAAAAGTCTTGTATCTAGAATAGATAAACATTATATATTCTACATTAGGGAATATATAGGGCACCAAAATTAGGGAATTTTCTGAGTGACAGAAATGTTCTATATCTTCACAGGCGTGTGGGTTATAAGCAGGTATCAATTTGTCAAAGCCTAACACATGGTATACTTAGGATCCGTGTAATTTACTGTATATAAATTATGCATCACTTCCTAAAAAAAAAAAAAAGAGTGAGGCACCAAAAGCTGACTGGAGGCTCCTTATTTAAGGAGGACCCACCATTTTGTTGAGAAACCCCCAAAATGTCAGTTTCTGTTGTGTCGTTCTATTGGCCCAGCCAATTTTCAAGAGAAGAAATCTCTTTCATCTCTGGGCTGGGAGGCAAAAGTCTCCATTTGCTGGGATTCCACTTGCTTTTCACTGAATCTCCCTGTTTCCACGATGCATCTCACCCCTCCTGGTGCCTCCAAGACCAAAGTTTCTGATTTGGTTTCTCCTGATACTCTCCTTTCTCCTGCTGGATGGGGCCGGGGTAGTGGTATGACCCCAGTGGAAGCGGTAGGGGATCTGGAGGCTGAACTCCTCCTTGCACAGACTTGCAACCCAACCTCCTGTCTCCCTCCCCCCACGCTCCCTTCTATTTATTCCTCTTGGAGGAACACTTCAGGGTGAACTGCTGGGTGCTCTGGTAGATTCATGTTTATATAAGAAACTGCCAAACTATTTTCCAAAATGCACGTACAATTTGTTTCTCCTTGGCCTTCCCCTCTGGAAGGCCAGTTTCTACACATCCACCCACGTTCCTTCTTCAAAAACTACTGACCTCTCCACTCTTCTCTCTTTGTCCCTTGGGATTTATACCTTTTAACCCCATTATCATTTCACCGTGGTTGTGGGAGGAAGCAGGAAAGAAAAAAAGCACGTGCTTAATTCACTACGTTTTACCTTAAGCCACTGTAACCTTTCTAAGCCTCTTTTTTTTTTAAGCTTAAAACAGGAATAATGACAGCTTCCTCCAAAGGTCATTATGAGAATCTTACAGGCCTGGGCACACTGCCTATCACCTAATAGGAACACAATACGTATTGGTCGCTTGCCCCTCTCTCCCCCATAATTGCATCAGATACCAGTGAAGGGCTGGCTCACTGCCTTCCTCCTTCAGCCCCAAGCCCTGTCTCCAGCCACTTCCTGAGGGGTCTTCCCTCAGGAAGTGAACCTGGGTTTCCTCTCCAGTGGTCTCCAACCCACTGCAGCGCCCAGCGTGCCAGATACCCCACTCAGTGCTTCCGCTGAGTGAGCTCATTGAAATCTCACAGCGGCCTGTTGCCCACCACCCATTACTCCCTCCTTGCCCTTAGCAGACCTGCCTGCATCTCTGAGCACCTGCTGTGTGCCCATAATGGGGAAGAGCATGCAAGGACTCAAGGCTTTGGCCTCGGTCCTCAAGGAGCCTTCAATTTGCAAAGTACCCTCTCTTTACCTTGTAGGGAACCTTCGCACTCCAGGTACCCCTCAGGGAGGTTATTTGCAAATGCATGGGATCCAGATGAGAAGAAACAATGCTATCTGCTGACATAGTGTTTACTCTGTGCCATTTTACAAATGAAGGAACTGAGATTCAGGGTAACTAATTAACTCAGTCAGGAAGTGGTAGAGCTGGGTTCAAGCCTGACTCCAGAGTCTGTGCTCATTGTGCCTCACTGTCTAGTGGCCCCAGGGCCCTTGGCTCAGACCCCAGATGCAAAGAAATATAGGGGCGCACAGACAGCCACAGACCTTTCTTTGGAGATTCTTAGATACATCATGGAGAAGGGCATGGCGGCCGGACAGTCGGAACTCTCATACACAGAGGTGATCATGGTTACCAAGCGTCCTGGGTAGGGGTTGTTAAGGATGGTTGGGCATCTTTGGGAGCCCTATCCCAGCAAGAGGATGTTCCAGGATGGTAGGAAATGCCTGCCCTTCCCTTACAAATTGAGACTGTACCAATTTCACTTTGACAAGCCCCTGAGGCATGTGTGTACGCTCCTTAGAGAGCCTTTGATACAGCACACAATGGGTCATCAGCCAAACTGAGCCCAGAGCCTGGTCTCCCAGTCTCCATTCTGGCTCCCCTTCCACTGTGCCTCTGTGGCCTTGCCACCACTCTTGGCAGTGAGTGACCCTCGGTTCCTGACCCCAGACACCCTGGCTTTTCCTGACCTCAGGCTGAGAGGCAGGCTGTGCACACAGGATGGTGTCACAAGGGGCCTTCAGTGACAAAGATACTCCTCACATGCCACTCTGGGGCCCAGCTGGCAGCAGGTGGTCAGGCCTAGGGTCGCTTGCAGGTTCTCTTTCAGGCACTCTTGCCTGAAAGGGGCAGGCTCACAACCCACATTATGATCTCTGTGTAGGGGACCAGATCCTGGACCTCATGTGCTCTGGGCCAGCGACTGGGCTTGGAGTAAGGAGATTTGGGTTTGAGTCCTGGTTATTTGAGCACCACTTCCCTAAATCCTTCCCCTGGCCTCAGTTTCTTCATCTGCAAAATGGGAATCATGGTCCTCCCCACCTCTTTATCATGGATGCTCTGAGACTGAGGGAGTAACATCAAAGTGTCTTAGAAGCAGTAAAACTCCAACTGACTGTCCCCTTCCCTTCCTAACCTAGAAGCCCTGACCTCCATCTCATTTTCCTTGGCTGCCAGGCCTGGGCCACGACTCCTAGGCCACTAATCTCTGCATAGGCTAGAGGGCACAGTCTGGTGTTGCCGAGGCACGGGATGAGGTGCCAGCTGTCTTCTCAGCCCAGACCTGGGAATGAAAACGGGCAGAGCTGGGTGCAGGCCCTGGGCCACCTTAGTGTACACAGCCCACGCAAGGCATGCCCACAGAGCCTGACTCATGCAGCTCTCACAGCTTTAATGGCAGGGTTTTGGGGACCTGGGAATGAGACAGTTTTCTCTGGGTGGGGTCTTCTTTTTTGAGTATTTTAGGGGCTCCACCCTCCTCTTGAGGTCTCTGGTCAGAACTGTGCAGAGGAAGAGGTTGAGAGCTGAACCTGGGTTTCCTCTCCAGGGGTCTCCAACCCTTCTCCAAACGTATGCCCTTCTCCATAATGTATCTAAGAATCTCCAAAGAACGGCGTGCCAGATACCCCACTCAGTGCTTCCACTGAATGAGCTCATTGATTCCTCATAGCAGCCTGTTACGGTGGCAGGCGTGATGATGGTTCCATTTCACAGATGAGCAGCCAGGGCTCTCTCCTCCAGGTCACACTCCAGGCTGGATCCCCAGCCCCTCCTCTTTCCCAGACTCCTCTCTGGCCATTATGGCTGTGGCTGGCCAGCCCGGGCCAGTGTCTTCCTACAAGACCATGTGAGGTTTTCCCTGCCCCTACTCCACCCTGTGGCCCTTGGTTCTGCCAGCCTTCAGAGTCGCAGGCCCACAACACCATGGGTACCTACCCATGGGGACAGGCGCAGCCCGAGAGGCAGGGGCCACGGGCTGACACGCTCAGGTTCAGCAGCTGCTGCTCACACGTCCTCTCCCTGCTCAGCTCCAGGTCTGTGTGCAGGTCGCTGCAGTTCACGAAGACCTGGCCTGCTGGGCAGGCAGCAGCTGGAAGACAAGAAGATGGGAGCGGAGGCCCTGGGGCCTCAGTATGGGCTTCTGGGCTACAGGGACAGCAGCGGGAGGATGAAGGGAAAGATAGGCTCAGAAGCCTCCTCCCACCCTGGCCGCTCCTGGGCATTGCCTGGTTTCCCAGATACGCCTCACAGAGGGAGGGATGGATCTGTGCTGTCTGTCACACAACAGGACCACGGCCACCAGGACCCATCGCTGCACGTGCCCCATACCAGGTTGCTCCAGGCGCTTCCCCTGCATCATTATATTGAATCCTGCAACAACTCTAGGAAGTAGTATCGTCCCCCATTTTTCCAAATAAAGGAGTGAAGCCACTTCTCCTCCTCCCCAAAGTCATCATAAAGTGAGAAGTGCCCCAGAGGGACAAGGAGAGGGGCTAGAAAGAGGATGACCTGTGTGGCAGGGGGGCCAGAGGACTCTGAATGACAAAGAGAGCCACAGTCCTTTTACCACTATTTCTGTGACATGAACACACCCTTTGTCCCTGAGCCGTCGGTAAGGTCTGCCCTGCACATTCATACTGTGTGAGTGATCTTTTGTACGAAAATTAATAAAACGGAGCTGAGTGCCATGCCCAGACTGGGATGAACCAGAGAGAAAGGCATAGGCACAGGAGGTGAGATAAAAGTCCCAAAGAGCCAGAAATCCAAAGCCAGAAGTGACCAAAGGAAAAGCGCTTCCAGGATTATACACAAAACACGGAGAGGATGTAGGAATCTAGGTTATATGCCAAAGAGGAAATGAAGGCCCAGAGAAGTAAAGTGGGTTGCCCAGGGCTGTACAGTGAGTGAGTGCCGGGGAAGATGTGGACCCAGGCTGGATGATTCCGGAGGGCCTGCTCCTAACCACCTACTGTATGATTATTCTCTGATCCCTTCCTCTATCCCAGGAAGCCCTCCCTGAATGTTCCAGCCCCCAGGCCCTACCCCACCTCCCAGCCTCTCAAAGGTTGACCCCCCACTGTTCCACCCCATCCCTATCTCTGTTGCCTAAGAGGGTCTCAAAAGCCCAGGCTGTCCTGCCCACCTCTATGACCCCACAGCCAGCACAGTCCTGGGCAGAGTCCACCTCAGTAGATACATGACAGCTCAAACAGAGAAAATCAGGACTCAAAGGAAGTCAAGAAACTGCCCAGATACCCAACGTGGTTGCCCCAGGTGGTTGCCCTGAAGGAAGACAAAGTCTCAGCCTCTCCTCTACAAGCAGCAGGGACAGCCACCAGGGTTGGGCTGAGGCTGGGACAAGGTTTCCGGTGCCATGCTCCAAACTGGAGTCTTTGCCAAGAGGGCAAGGAATACGGAAGGCCCAGTGTAGGGTGAAACCTGGAGTGGGCTCGCGACAGCCTGATCAGTGCGCCACTCCCCACTCTCTTTTACCATGTGGAGCCCCCAGAGGGGCCTCCCCCCTCCAGCCACCCTTACCTGGGGCTCTGCTATCACAGCGCATGACTCCATCTTTGCAGTGGCTGCAGAGAGAGAGAGAGAGGCCCTGGGGTTAGCTGACTGGGTCACTGCAGGATCCTGACACCCCATGTCACTGCACTCGGGTCACTGCAGAGTTCAGACAGACATCCTCACTCACTTCCCCCTCCCTGCACAGAGCAGGGCTGGGTGTCCCTTCATGGACTCAGCTGCACTGTCTTCAGTCAGTAGCCTCCCTTTAAAGAGAGGACAAGAAGACTGCTACCTACGGAGCTCACCAATGGCCCAGGGATGGGATGTCACTGTCTCCGGGGGAATAGTCCACTCCCTGGAAGTGGCAGGAGCACTGGTTCCTATAAAAAAAATGGGAGCGAAGCAAGGTGAGCAGACTCAGGAGCTGGGGCAGGGACTGCCAAGGACAGGGACCCCACCTTCAGCCAACCAGGGGCATAAGGACACAGGGAAAAGTAATGGTATCTGCAGTGACATGTGACACATCTCCAGCGAGCGGAAAAGCCAGTCTGGCACCAGGGATAGAGGTCACGGATGGGTCCCAGATTCAGAGCCATGCACCAAGCTTTGACAAGGACAGTCACTGGTCTCCAGACACTCCTGTAGTCAGCCTCATTTGGACTGAGGAAGGGAGGGGCAGTAAGAACAGGAGCACAGCTCCTGAGCCCAAGCCACATCAGGAACAGGGCAGATATTCAGCTGGTGCTGCCTCCTGGCGCAGGTGTCCTGGTCACTCACGCCCAGTATCTATTCCAGTTGCTCAGTGCTGCACTGGTTGTTAAGTACATTGACCTCTGGCCAGGGACACCCGGCCAGGCCCTCCGCATACATTATCTCATTGATTCTTTACAGGGATTCTATGAGGTAGGGATTCTTATGCTGTCTTGCTTCTTTTGTGCAGGTCATCTAAGGGCAAAGGCTGTTTCCCCCTCACACAGCTCCCACAGAACCTGCTGATTACAGGCATGTGCAGGTCTTGGAGCAGGGCAGTGAGTCACGGATGGGACACCGGAACTCCTCCAGCTCCAGTGCTGCTCAACAACCACCTCCCTCTCCCAATGTAAGCCACACAGACCCCCTTTGTTGGCAACACTCAACATCAAGGGGTGAGAGCCGCCAGGGACACGTCTGGATCTCAAGGGAGGATTCTGTAGTTTGGGAAGGCCTATGAGTGATTCCTATTTACCCTAAAGGGGCCTCTCTCCAGCCTTGCCACCATTTGAAGACCACCAATTGAATATGTATCATTTTACAGATGGAGAAACAGAGGCCTGGAGGGGACCAAGGACCTTGCCAGTCGCCCCAGGATGATATGGGGTTGCTGCCTCCCACTATCCTCCTCCTGCTCTGCCCTCCAGCCACACTGAGAACAAGCTGGGCCTTGGGCCACCCCTCTTCCTGGAGCCCCCTTCCTCACCCTCTCAGGCCTCTGCTCAGACCTCACCTCAGCAGAAAGGCTTTGCTTCCAGGCCACCTCAACTAACACACCAGGAACGGGACTCCCTGCTCTTACTCTGCCTTACTTGGCTCAACGGCTCTTGTTGCCACCTGTCCATTAAGTGTCTGTTCATTTATGTGTCTGTCTTGCAACCCTAGAATGTGAGCTCCATGAGGGCTGAACTCTGCTTTGCTCATTGCTGAATTCCCAAGTCCTAGAAATGTCTGGAACATACCAGAAAGTAAATAGATTCTGTGGAAAGAGAGGGGAATGAGGAGAGAGAGGCCCCTTGGGCTCTGTGGGGTTGTTGTGTCTTGTGACGAAGCTGCTGGAATGGCCCAAACGCCAAGACTGAGGAGAGATCTGGGAGGGAGGCCCCAAGAAGGCAGCCCACCCACCTTACCCACCAAGGTCTGGCCTGCAACCATGAGGGGAAGCAGGGACACGAGAGGCCCAGCCAGGTTCCCCAGTCTCAGATGTCCTGGAGTCCCCCGGCCTCACCTGCCCACCCAACTCAGAGGTCAAGCTGGCCCACTCACCGGGGGACACAGAGGTCAGCCTGGGTGTCCAGATAGGTGTCCGGTGGGCAAGCACAGCCCTCCACACACTCGTCCCTGCTCAGGTCATCGCCACCATCAACCCCACAGGCCTCAGGGCTGGCCAGGTCCTGGCAGGTTTGTCCACACAGGGCCACGCAGGGGCTATACTCCTTGGTGGCCTCACAGGACAGTGCTGCAGTGGGCGGGGGGACATGCTTTGTCTCCCTCATCCCCACAGTTGTGTGGAGTGGGGCTGTCATTCTGATGAGGAGAATGGAGATCCAGAGAAGTTAAGACATTTGTCTGAGGTCACACAGCAGGTCAAGGTCAGAGGCGGGCTCTGAACCCAGATCTGACTCCAGAGTCCCACTGCCTACCAATAGGCTGGAATGGCAAAGCAGCGGGTGAGCCCTTCTACGAAGTTCAGCCTAGAAGACCACTGGCAGGTCCTTTCCTCCAAAAGGCATTCCTCTGAGGTAGTGATATTGGGGAAGGGGTGGAGATTACCACCCTCTAAGACCCTGCACCCACCCCGTAACTCACGCATAGACACACGCACGAGCCCAGGTGTGTGGACACACACACACACACGCTCCCATCCCCTCACTCCCCTGGCTGTGTCACACACAGGTTGTGGAGGTCAACTGTGCTCCCTCTAGCAGCCTGTTTTGCTCCCTTTGTCCCAAGACTCAGGACGGCCCTCTCCCCGTGTGGCCACCGTCCCACTCCTCCCAGAGTCTCCTACACTTTGTGGGATCCAGTAGATCCACTGAGACCATCAAGTTCAGCTGTCTCAACCCAGGTTGCACATCAAAGCCACCTGGGGAGCTTCTGAAAATGCTGATGCCTGGGCCCCACTGCCAGATATGTTGTCTTCATCGATACTCGATGTGGCCCAAATGTGTGAATCTTTTGAAAGTTCCTGTGGTAACTCTAATATGCAGCCAGGGTTAAGAACCAGTGGGCTTGTCCAATCCCTTTTGGGGAAACTTTGGTTCAGAGAGAATCAGGGCTCTGTCCGGGCACACACCACAAGTCACCTGCAGGGCTAGAACAGAACTCAGGCCTCCTGACTCCCAGTACAGTGCCTTTTTCGTTTATTCAACACACATTTGCTAAAAGCTTACTGAGAGTCAGGCTTTGTGCTAGAGCTGGGGGCACAGAGGTGATGAAGACATGGGAAGGAGCATAGCCCAGAGTCAGGGTAGGGACAGGTAGGGGCTGGCTCATTACACTGAAGTCGTGTGTGTACTCAAACCCCAGGGCAACAGCCAGTGGTCTTTCAAAAGGTGCAATGCAAGGTGGCTCTGACTAGAGTGGCGGAGGTGGTGACATGTGGGTGAATTTGGGATTAGCAGGACTGAGAGGACTTGAGATGGACTGGAAGTAGGGGTGACAGAAGCAGTCTTGAGTCACAGGTCACAGGTGTTATGCCTGAGTGACGGAGGGGATGGGGGCCATTGGCAGAGATGGAGGGCGCAGGAGGAGAAGCAGGCTCTGGGTGCAGTCAGGCTGGAGGAGACTGGAGGGCATCCCAGTGGAGAGTTTCGGGGGCAGGGGACACTCAAGTCTGGAGCTCTGGCTCCTCCAGGCCAGTCTCACATGGGTGGGGCACTCACCACAGGCTGGCAGGCGGGCGCGGAAGTCAATGGGGAGCCCGTGGCGCCGGCACAGGTGGGCGTAGTGGGCCAGCGTGGCGCACAGGCAGGGCTGCCCGCAGCGGCAGGCATCCCTGCGGCACTGCTCAAAGTAGGGCACAGGGCTCAGGAACGCAGAGCAGGGCGCAAACAGCTCTCCTGTGAGCACGCTGCAGGCCTGCACTGAGTAGGAGGCTGGGGTAGGAGGAACAGGAGCCAGGTGGTCAGGGGTTGGTCTACCTGGTGTCTCAGGACTCAGTCTCTCTCCCTCCCTACGGCTCAGGGGAGTGTGTGTGTGTGTGTGTGTGTGTGTGTGTGTGTGTGCACGTGCAATATGGAAGTAGGCAGCTACTTCAGTGTACAGCTGGCTGGGAAAGTATGGGTGTGGTTTAGTACACCTGAGTGTGAATATGTGGCTTGACAAACATTCCTGGAGCTTACATTCTGGTCAAAGGAGACAGTCACTAAAAAATTCATACAGAAACTTCAAAGGTGAAGAAGCTAAGGAGGGAGAGAAAGATAAGAAGCAGCATGGGGAGTGTGAGGCGAGGCAGGAGGAGCAACTGCAATTTGAATTCAGGCAGTCAGGAAGGCCTCAGTGAGGGGGTGAGGTTTGAGCACAAATCTGAAAGAAGTGAGGAACTGAGGCGTGTGTGTGTCTACAGAAAGAACATTCCAGGAGAGGCAACTGCAAGTGCAGAGGCCCAGAGAGAAGAGCAGTCCTGACTGTAGAAAGAACAACAAGGAGGCCAGGGCAGCTGGGCATGGCAGAGGGCAGTGGAGTAGGAGGTGAGAAAGGGGAGATGGGGGGCATGGGCAAAAAGGGTGGGGCCTGGTGGGGCCACGGGGCCAACTTCCGCTTTTGCCCTGAGATGGAGAAGCCAATATAAAGGTGTGTGTGTTTATCTGATAGTGGAAGAATATGAGGCTTCCTGCCTGCCTGGCCCTCACTGCCTCTCCTTTCGCCTCCCTGCTGCTCCTCCTTTTCTTATCACTCCTACAAAGTTGGCCAGCACCATCCTGTCTGGAGTTCCCTTTCCATCTCTCTCAAAGCAGTCCTCCCCAGCCCACTCACTCATGCCGTTCCTCTTCCTCCACCAACTCACCGGCTTGCAGGTGCACATCGCAGGGGTCCAGTAGGGAGCCAGGGATCAGCGGGGAGCAAGCAGAAAGCGTTTTCCAGGAATTGCCAAAAAGTTGTGGGGTGCTCTCAGGCACACCCACTGGAGACCTGTAGCCATGACATAGCCATATTCACACACTTGCCCATGTGGACCCAGGGGCACAAATAGCATAGATCCGGGTCAGCACCTACTTGCTCATATACACACACATAGTCATAATCTACACATCCATATACACACCCTCAGAGGAGCACATGTATTCATCCAAATACATAACATGTGTATGCACACACTCTCAACACACACAGAGCACAAATATATGCCAGACATGCATATAGCCAAGGTGATCCACACAGCCACATTCAAACACATACAGTTATGGATGTACACATGCACGCACACGCGGCACACACACACACACATACACATTTAACAGGCCCCAAAAGGGCTCAAATTGGGCTAGGACCATACACTTGGCGGGAGTGAATGGGCTTCATTCCCCACCCCCAGCTCTTCAGGTCAGGAAAAGAAACAGGGACATCATGAAGAGTATCAAACCCCATGGGGGTAAGACTTTTTTCCTCCCCCCTTCTCCATGGGCAGTTCCTGAAAACTCCTTGGCTCGCCCTTCAGCTCTCTCAGTAGGAAATTGTCATACAAGGGACAGTGAAGGGAGGAAGGGGGAGGAGCATGTTTCCTAGACATCACAAGTCTCCAAGAGTCACCAAACCCAGGTGCAGGTGTTGAGTGGAGGGAGGTCATGGTCTCTATGGGGCTCAGGTTCTGTCTGGCACCCACCATGCCCATATATTGTTCCGGGGCAATGAGTGCATTCATATTATGTAGGGCAATATTCTTACCCAGAAGTCACATTTAGGAAAGTGGCAAACAGCATACACACTAAACCAAGGTCTCCTCCTGCTATTTGGCCAGCTACCCTAACATCAGCCCTACCAGGCAAAGCATAGTAAGAATGCCACAGTTTTAAATGTATATGCATTGAAAAGCTCTGAGCTTTATTTTGTTCTTGTTCTTCACAGCAAATCTGAATTCTCTTTTTTGGCTAAAGAATACCTCCTGTGTTTCTTCTGCATCCCCTAATACATGTAACTCAAAGGACTGGCTAGAAACTCCAGCCTTTAAAATCAACCCTTTGTTCTCCTTTCGAGGAGACTTCCCAAGTTCCTAACCTATGTCTGTGCCCAAATATGTCAACTCACAGAAAACAGCCTTTCCCTGAATATTGGGAGGCTCACGGGGTGCAAACTCAAGAGCCTTCAAGTACCAGGTAGGAAAGGTATATGGGTTATACTTGCCTGGCGGGTTAGAAAGTGGGAATGTTAGTGTCCTTGGCTCACTAGGGGCTTACGCTCATCTAAAGGTGGTGTCAACCTCAATTAAAACAAACAAAACCATGAGCCAAATCAAAGTCCATCTGAGGTACTCGGTTTTAAGACCTCATTCTAAAACAGCATTTCTCAAGGTATGGCCCATAGACCTCCCATACTGGAATCTTACGGGTGCTTATCAAAAATAGGATTCCTGAGTCCACCCTAAATCTTGAGGAGCGGGACTCAGGAATCAGTGTTTTAACAAGCTCCTGAGGTGATTCCACACATAGAGGACTGTTAACTGCTGCTTTAAAGAAACATACTTAAATGTAAATGTAGAGAAATAAATAACTAATGGTGCATGCTGGGCACGGTGAAGGCCCATGGGAGAGACATTTAAGCAGTGCCTCTAGATACTCAGCCCTAAGGGATCCATTTCCCCTCTTCTTCCGGTTCCATGGCAGGGCTACGTACAGGAAGTCGTCCTGCGTGTTGCCATTGAAGGTGCCGCAGAGGCCCACGGTGTCCTCCACCCATCGCTGGTCCACCTGCAGGTACAGTCGGAGTCCTTCACGGTCGTAGAGGACCCGCACGCCCACATTCGTCCTCACTCGCAGGAACACGGAGGACAGCCTACGGATCTCAAAGGCGTCTGGGTACAGAATCCGAAAGGGGAGAGTGGGAGGGCAGCCAGTACACACCCCGCCTACCACCACCACCTGCCTGGCCCGCTCAGACTCCCACACCTGGCCCAGTCTTCACCCCCCACTGAAGCCGTGCCTGCCATGAAGCTAGTTTGGGGAGGCTTGAGGAAACCCTGTTCAGTGATGAAATCAGGACCCAGAGATAACTTCCCATGGCAGCCTGGGCTGAGAAATTTTTTTTAGCATCAAGTGCCAATTAAAGCTTTGCTCCCACGAAGGAACTGGTACACGTTTCCTCCTCTAGCAGAAGGAGGATTCTGTAACTACCCATTCTCTTCACAGTGGCTACAACACAGTTTTATTATGGAAGCTTATGATACAATTTTAGATCCAAGTGTAACAAATTTAAATTTTAGATTTTATTGTAGAACATTTTATACCCTTTATGGTTTATATTTATAAACCATTTATAAACCTGTTGACACCCAGTGCATCCCCACTCCTCCCGACCTTGAGCCCCTGTTGTTGTTTTTCTTTCTTTCTGGTGCTAGGTTTTTATTTCTTAATCGTTTTGCCATTTTTGTTACATGTGTTTCTTATGAGCTACACATAAATTCCTTGTGGAATCAGACAGTATAACAAGTAGTTAATAAACAAATTATGAGAGTCAGGATGGGAAACACCCACACATATGCTCATGTTAGGAGAAGCCATCATACTACTAGGAAGCCCACTGTCCTGTTGAGGTGGGACAAAGACACATTTTTGGAGTCCACATTTTTGCAACCAAAGTGTCCCCTATCCTGACCTACCCAGTACTAGAATATGAGTTTTTGCCAGTGTAGCAGTCCTTTTAGCCAGTGGAGCCTGGGAAGAAAGGTCCAAACCCTCAGTTCCCAACTAGGCCTGTTGTCCACCCCAAACTGTACCATCCGTGTATGGTGGGATGATCTTGTACTGGTCAAACAGAAGGACATCCCCTGCCTGGGTCAGGGTCACCTGCCTCCGAGGGTCCTGGTGCAGAATCACTGACACTGACTGGACACAGGCTCCATCTTGGTTCTGGAGAGATAGAAAGGTCAATGGGGCAGTATTGGTCTGACCATCCTGCTGGATACAACAGAGCCCTCTAGGGACAGAGACCCCAGCCCAGCTTGAGAGACAGTTTCCTCAGAATGACAGACAGAGCCCCAAGGATATCAGGGATCATCCAACCAAATGCCCTCGTCTGGGAATGAGCAGGCAGAGGCTCAGGTTGGAGAAGGTTAGTAGTAGAATGTGGTAACACTAATAAAAATGACAGTCAACTCTCAGGTTATCTGAAGACACAGAGCAGAGATGGAACCCAGATGGCCCAGAGTCCAGCCTGAGAAACACTGGCCTCCCCCACCTCATCACAACCCAGAACTTTAATTTCATCCCTTTATGGGTATTTTTATAATTCGTTTCATGTGTCACATCCTGCATTCCACTGACAGGCAGGCAGGAAATGAGGTAATATTCTCTGGCCTCAGGTTCTCTATCTCTAAAATGGCCACACATTGGGCCCCTTTTATACCTCCCTCCACAGGAAAACATCCACACAATCATTCATTTAAACACTTAACTGAGGACCAAATATGTGCAAGTCATACTGTATCAGACTTTATGGATTCAGTGATAAGACTAAGTTTCTGTCCTCATGGAAATTACCTACTTGTGTGGCACACAGACATTAAATAAGTAATGACAAAGTTGATTATTCAATTATAATTGTGATCAGTGCTATAAGCAGGTGTAGAGTGTTAGAAAAGCATATGACTGAACCAGACTTAGTCTGCAGAGGTAGGAAAGGCCTTCCTAGGGAATGATAATAACATAACATTATCATAATAATAAAAGCCATAATAATACCACAATATTATTAGGATATTACAACCAACAATTAACTTTCATATGGAATTAGTATGTGCAGGTGCTGTTCAGATCTGTTTATATATATTCACTCGCCGAACTCTCATAGCAATCTGATTAAGAAAGTATTACTAACATCCCCATTTTGCAGATTAGAAAACCAAGGCTCATAGAACGGTGACATTTGAGTTGAAATCTGAAGGATGCATGGAAGCTAGCTGGGCAAAGAGAGAAGAGGAGGAAGGAGACATCCAGGCAAAAGGAAAAACTTATACAAAAGCTCTGTTATGGGAAGTCGTTTAATGCATTCAAGGTCATAAAGAAGACCAAAGGGACCAGAACCCATCAGGAAAAGTGGTTTAAGATAAGGTTCAAGGCTGGGCACAGTGGCTCACCCCTATAACTCCAGCCTTTTGGGAGGCTGAGGCGGGAGGATGGCTTGAGCCCAGGAGTTCAAGACCAGCTTGCTCAACATAGAGAGACCCTGTCTCTACAAAAATAAAAAATAAAAATAATTTTTAAAAAGGTTCAAGAGGTAGGTAAAGGCCAGCTTAGGCAGAACCTTGAAATGTTTTTAGACTTAATTAAGTCCAGCAGCCAACCAGAGAAAGTGAACCAGGAGAGTGACATAGTGAAGTGACAGAATGATCAGGGCTTGAAACTTTAAGGAAAGGCATTGTGCAACAAGCCACAAGCATCCTTCTGAGTTCCTGCCCAGGAGGACAGGAAATCCCTGAAACAGTTCAAAATCATTGCGTCTAAAACATCATCTTCTTTGTTCAACCCACTCATCCTCTAGTCCCCTCTGGACATGTCACCTGTGTGGGAATAGAGCCCACACCCTTTAGTCAAAAGTTTCAGGTTCAAATGCTAATGTAACTGAAAGCTATGAGACCTTAAAGAAGTCACTTAAATTCTCCAGATCTCAGTTCTCTCCTCTGCAAAACAGAGATACAACAACACTTGCTTGTACCCCATCCTACCCAGTTGGGTACAGATTTTTAAATGTGCATAAAATATTTTGGAGGTTGCATTTACCTCCAAAAGCCCACAGAACTTCACTAAGAGTAAAACTTGATGTAGGCAAATTCTCATAACCATGTAGGAGGGGATCCCAGCATGAAATGTAGACGACAACAAAATAATCTAACTGCATTACAAATGTATGAAACAAACTCAGTGAAAAGAGGGGGAGGAAAGGTGTTGACATAAGTAACTTTGTAAATAAGTGGAATTTATAAGACTAAAGGCAAAAGGAACTGTGCACAAAAACTGTACTTTAGTTGATAAAGTTATTTCCTATAGAGGTATACATTAATAATAGGAATATACATGTATACTGGAATTGAACAATTAGGTAAATGGATGCTGTATGGTGAAGGCCAGGTTTCTTACTGTTAGTGTGAGTATTTACAGATAAGCAAGAGCAGGAAGCTAGAATGATCCATGTGGAATGGATTAGAATTGGATGATCAGTATGAAGTCACGTTTAGCACATATAGATACAGATGGTTATATAGAGAAATATTTATAGTTACGGGTATATACAAAGACAAACATGGTTATGCATATACAGTCAGCTGTCCATATCCAGGGGTTCTGCATCCATGGATTCAACCAACCACGGATTGAAAATATTTGGAAAAAAATATGGATGTTCGCATCTGTACTGAATATGTACAGACTTTTCTTACCATTATTCCCTAAAAATATAGCATAACAACTATTTATATTAGCATTTACATTGTATTAGGTATTATAAGTAATCTAGAGATGATTTAAAGTATACAAGAGGATTAGCATAGGTTATATGCAAATACTATATACCATGTTACATAAAGGATTTGAGCATCTGTGGATTTTGGTATCTGCAGGGAGTGGGGTGCTGGAACCAGTCCCCCACAGATAATGAGGATATTTCCTTTCTCTGTCAGCTAAGAAGGCTTAAAAGAGGTCATACCCTAGTAGCAATGAGCACATCTCGTACCCACATCTTGATTCTAATACCATTGTCCAATAAAAGGAACCAGGAGAGCCTAGTAATACTTTTGGAGAAATGGATGATACTAGGACTGGGACGGAAACTACACCAGATAGGCCTGGTGCATCTAATAGGCCCAGAAAGTAAAGATGTGAATGCACACACACACACACTCAAGCTCCACCACCACCAGCATATACACACACAATGATGAAGGTATGTCAAAGGGACACAGGAGTCAACTGAATGATCTCCCAGTGCCCAAAGCTGGAACAATTCAAGTAAGAACATAAAGGTGCAGTGGATTATAACTCAAAGTATGAAATAACCAGCCATGAGTCTATGCTGATATAAATAAGTAAAGGGGAGAAAAGAGACAAATGTCCCTGGCAGAAAAGTTCTAAACAATGTATGTAGATTATCTGCCTTCAAGGAGGGGGAGCATAACTTCCCACTCTGTAAGTGTGGGCTGCCCATAGTGACTTCCTTCCAAAGAGAACAGTATGGAAAGGGGGGAAAAGGAATAAGTTTACAGTGAAGAAACTTGAAAAATACTACCTACACCAGAAGATCAAGGTCATAATCAACAGTGATAAACTATGTTGATCGTACATACCATGGATAAGATGTGATGAACACGGCACTTTACCTCTGTGATCTTCCTCCCAAAAAACCATAACCCCAGTCTAACCACGAGAAAAAAAAATCAGACAAATTCCAATAGAGGGGCATTCTCCAAAACACCTGACCAGCATTCTTCAAACTTTCAAGATGATCATAAACAAGGGAAATCTGAGGAGCTGTAACATCTATGAAGGGCCTAAGGAGACATGATGACTATATGTAACCTGGTACCCTGGATCAGAAAAATGACATTAGGTAAAAAACTATAGAAATCTAAATAAGGTATGCAGTTTGGCTAATGGTAATCTATTAACATCGTTTCATTATTTTTAACAAATGTACCCTACTAATGTAGGATGTTAAGGGAAACTGGTCGTAGGATAGACAGGAACTCTAGGTACTATCTTGGCAATATTTCTGTAAAGCTAAAGATGTTTTAAAACATAAAGCCTACTTTAAAAAACCCTTTGAGGACTGCAAACACTACATAGATTCTGGGGTGGACGTGTTAAGACGCTGTGATAACATCCTAGGTCGGGCTCAGCTCTGCCTCCTGCTGGCTGTGGATTCTCGGAAATGCCCCAAGCCTCTGTCAACCTGTCTCATTATATTTAAAATGGGGAGAATGATAACTACAACATGGGGTATGTTAAGACTTAAATTACATGTTGTTTGCAAAGTAATTAGTCAAAGTTCAAGGCACTGTGCAAATACTTTATCATTGTCATTATCATCCTCTGTGAATGTCCCCATGTCACTCCATGCTGGTCACCCAAGACTGCAGTCATAGCTTCATCTTTAACTTCTCTCCCACACACTCCGCACTTCACCAGACACAGTCAGTCCATTGCCAAGTCCTTCTGCATCTGCTTTAATGGATCCTGGAATATTCCAACCTCGTTGTTTTTCTCATATAATCTAATCAACCCTTGGAGTGCTACCCTCTCCTTACCCAGGCATACTGATTTCTATGAATATTTTTAGGCTCACTTTTTAGGTCACTCAGACCAAATGCCACTTCTAACATCAGGTTTTTCCTGATCCTTTTTTCTGACCTGCAGGACTATTTCTTCCACAAAACTCCCCTGTGACGGCACTGATCGTGTTGTAGCTTATATAGAAGCTGTCTGAAGACTCCCTACAGACCACAAGAGCCTGGAGATAGGATCAGGATCTGATTACTCTGCGTAACCTCACCATGCCCAGCACAGAGCTGGCATAGGGCTGGCCCTCCATGGGCCCATAATGTGGGTGAAGTCACAAGGAGGAGAGCTGGCCCAAGGTAAAAAGAACCTGCTATCAAGAGGCACTGTCCCGCAAAGAAGAGGGTTGCTTCAGGTCAAGGCTGGCCCACCACCTATCAGAGACATGGTAGAGAGAAGAGCTGATGGCCAGGCGTGGTGGCTCACATCTACAACCCCAACACTGGGAGGCTGAAGCGAGTGAATCCCATGAGCCCAGGAGTTCGAGACGAGTCTGGGTCACATGATGAAGCCCCAACTCTACCAAAATAAAAAAAAAAGAAAACTAGCCAGGCGTGGTGGTATGTGCCTGTGGTACCAACTACTTGGGAGGCTGAGGTGGGAAGGGAGACTGAGTCTAGGAGGTTGAGGCTGCAGTGAGCTGAGATTGCACCACTGCATTCCAGCCTGGGTAACAGAGTGAGATCCTGTCTTCAAAAAAGAAAGAGGGGGATACTGAGTAAGGGACCCTGAGGCCCAATAGCCCCCAGGATTCTGTAAGTGGGAAGGAGCAGCTGGGCTGTGCCTGTGTGTCCTGTCTTGTCTTATGCCACCCTCAGGATGTGATGGGAATGACCCCACTTTTGAGGAAGAGCAGCCTCCTGACTCAGAGAGCAGCCAAGCCAGGGCCGGGCCATTCTCTAGCAGAGAGAAGGGAGGGGGACACTCAGGCCAAAAGGAGAAGAAAGCCCAGTCCTCTGCCTCATCCAGTTCAGTCTGTGTCCCCAGGGCCATGGAGTGACACCTTCAGCTGATGACCTGCTCACATTCAGGGTCCTCAGTGCTAGGGGCTGGAGCAAGGCCAGCAGGGAGGCAGGACTGTGGGGCAGCTGCCCTGGCTGTGAGTGTGAGCTCCCGCTGTGATGCACAGGGAGGAGATTGGGCACAGATCAGACTGGGGCTTCCAGGGTTGGCTGAGCATGATCAGCCCAGGGACAATGGAGTCTCTGCTAAGAGACAAACAAACCCCCATCTACCCCAGACTTGCACGCTGGCCATTTTGTCAGTTATGTTTACAGGTGACTGACACAGCTCATGAGTCATGTCCTCCAGGAAGCCCTTCCGGATCCACTTCACACCTCTGTCACCCAGTGCCCAAGTAAAACAACAACAACAAGGAGTTCCCCCATGGAGATCCACCCTGTGCCCTCCATGTTCTCACAGCTGCTATAGCCCAGTTACAACAGTTCACTTGCCTGCCTCGCCCACCAAACTATAGGGCCCAGGGAGGTGGAGCCATGTCTAATTCATCCCAGTCTCCAAGACCCAGCTCAGCTTCTGGCGCAAATAGGTATTCAATGTTTGCAGAAGGAAGGACAAAAGGATGGAAGGAAAGAAGGAAGGAAGGAAGAGAGGGACGAATGTTGAAGATGCAATCCAATGAAGCAGAGAAGATAAAAGTTGAATTAAACCAATTTTAGAGTTTTTTTTAAAAAAAACACTGAGGTCCACTCCATGATCAGGAATTCCAATTAATAATTTATAAGGAAGAGATTTTTGTGTGCCATTCACACTGGTCTTTCTAACATTGTTTTGAGCTTATTTCAGTAAATATTTTGGGATTTTTTTTTTTGTAAAATGGGTGTAATTTTCCTAATACAAGTGTGCAACAACAAAAGAAGTTGCCTGCATGCCAGTTCAAATTGTTCTGTATGAGGGTGCTCTTTAAAGACACAGAGTTGTCCTAGAAACTTCATTCTTTTTTATTTGAAATTTTAAGTCACGTCCTTTATAAAGACCATAGCAGTGCAAAATGGTATACTTTTTAAAAAATTGTGGAATGTAAAATGTTTGAAAATTTTAATTTTCTTTATGTGTGAAGACACGTAAAGTATGGAAGGAAACCAACCATCAAAACTAACTTTTTGTAGATAGCCATTACATTTCTTTGTGTGTGTGTGTATGTGTGTGTGTGTGTTTTGTTGTTGTTGTTTGAGACGGAGTCTCACTCTGCTGCCCAGGCCTGAGGGCAGTAGTGTGATCTCGGCGCACCGTAAGCTCCACCTACTGTTTCAATGCCAGCATGTATTCTACAAGAGATTTGTTTCATAAATTAATTGATTTATAAGTAGTGCCAGTGTTACACTTTCATATGTACATATATATACACATGAATATAATATATATATTTAGGTAGTAAAATCCTAAAACAAAAGCCAAAAACTCACTGAGGCCCGGGAAAGGGAAGTGACTCAGTCAGCAGAGGTGCTTGGGCTGGAACCCAGTCTACTCCCCAGAGAAAAGAGGCAGAAGGTGGGGGCCGTGGGAAGACCTGAGCCCTGTCCTAAGTCCCAGTCTCTCTCGGGGGCAGTAGGCAGGAGTAGCTGGATGGATCAGGCCTGGGGAACCCCAGCTCTTACCAGGCCACATGGGGCGTTCTGCAATGTCACGGTGAAGGTGCCCGAAGAGCGGCTCTTGGCCAGGATGTACTGACACGTGGCGGGGAACGTGTACTGGCGGCCATCAAAGGTTGTGAAGTGAATGTCACCAGTCACTGAGCACTCAGCTGAAAGGTAAAGAAAGACCACTGACCGACGGGAGCTGCCCCAGGGGAACTCTGCCCTGCAAGCTCCAAGCATGAGGAGGACACAGCACCCCGCCCTCCAGAATAAGAGCAGTGTAAGGAATGAGGCCTGGCCTCTGAGAGCCCGGGGCAGTGGGAGACACAGGCTTGTTCCCAGAGAACTCTCTGAAGACAGGCACAGCCCTGCCCTGGGGGTCTCCCTCAGAGGGGAGACCAGGGCCTGGCCTTGAGGACCAGCCTTAGTCCAAGTCCTCCTAGCTCAAGAAGGTCCTTAGATATACGGAACCCATGGAAAACCCTTCTCCTTCTGGAAAACCCTTCCTGGCAGGGGCTGGGCCAGACTTTAATCCGGCAAAGTGATTCTGAGGAAACAGGGGCCCGGGCTTAGCCAATGGAACTGAGTGACACCCCCACCCACAGCAAGCCTGGCCCCCAGAGATTCCTTGCCCAAAAACCAGACTGGGGAAGGGAGTCTAGTACAAGGTGGGGGTCAGACATACCTGGGCAGACAGCTGTGCTGCACTCCCACTTGCCTGCGGTGCATGTGCTAAAACACAGAGACCGTGGAGGCAAAAGGTCACCCCTCCAGGCCTGGGCTAGATGCTGGGAAACTGCAGGGCCCACAGCCCTCAGTCTTCCCATCTTTAAAATGGGTGGTAGAGATTTCCCCCATGGATTGGATCAATGAGATTCCCCTGGGACTCAAAGGTACTGAGTGAGTGCCCTGACGCCAGCCATTAGCACTCCTAGACCCCAGATGGGCAGCCCTCGTGGAAAGCCTCAGTGGCCATGCCCCACACCCCGCTTCCCAGCAGCAGACACAGACCAAGCATTGCAGTCTTCCTTCACCACAGAGCCAGGTGGGTACAGAGTCCCGTGAAACTCACAGGGACACTCAGCTGGTGCCACGCAGCCCCCATCCTCGAAGATGAGCCCTAGAGTGACAGCAAAGGGCCAATTAACTCACCTCTGCCCCTGTTCACAAACCATTTGTGGCTCCCCAGGGCCTGTGATAAAGATCCCCTTGTCTAACTTCTTTCATCTCCGAACCCACTTCCAAACTTTCTCCTCCATAAATCCTTGGCTCAGGCCAGAAGTGAGCACCTGATGAAAGAATCCCACCTCTAGACCTTTGCTCAGAGAACTGCCCACAACCCCATTCCCAACCTGCACACGAGCTTCTTTTTACCACCTCTCAAAAGCCTGTCACCGCATCAAAAACAGCTTAGGTACCAGACACCACCTCCTCCAAGAATGACTTCCCTGACAACCTCTCCCCATTCTGACTTCCTGTAATTTTTCTTGTCTGAACCCCTGAGCTGGCCTTCACCACATCATACCCTAGACTGGTCATATGAGTGTCATATCTCTGAAACCAGATTCTGGTTCCCAAAGTCAATGCCTTTATCTTTATATTTTTTATCTCAACCATCCTCCTAGCCAAGTGAGTTGCACACTGTAGATATGCTGCAAATTTATACACTGAAAAACAGATACAGTCACCATACATAGACCAATGCTTAAACAAATGTATGTGTATATATAAACCAATGATCTGTTCTCATACACACCTTACGAAGCGCAGTACTCATTAATTTAAATATCCCTATGAAATCAAATGTCTTGATGAATCTCTCAAGAGGCTGCAGTTCTGTCCCCACCCTCACTTCCCTTAAACCATTTATTCATTTGTTAATTGTTTGCTCCCTGCTTCCCTTCCCTTCCCTTCCTTCCTTCCTTCCTTCTTTTTCTTCCTCCCTTCCTCCCTCCCTCCTTTCCTTCCTTCCTTCCACAAACAGGCATCTTCTGAACTCCTGTTTCATGCCCATCTGTACCAGGCCAGAAAGATGGTGCCAGGCACCTACGTCTGCCCCTAGCATACCATTGGGGCAATAGCAGCCATCCACACAGGCGATCTCACTGTCCACGCAGGATGCCCGGGGCTGGCAGGAGGCAGGGCAGCAGGCGATGCACTCATTGTAGGTAAAGGCCTTCTCCTTGCAGTGCACAGCTTGGGAAGGAGGGAGTCCATGGTCTGTCAGTTACTGGCCCCAGCTCTGCCAGGACCCAGCTCCTACCCAAGGCAGTGTGGTGGGGATGGGAGGCAGGGCTTTGATTTTCGTGATTCCCTAGTCCCAGAGGGAGCATTGGGTGCCCAGGAAGTTGACAAGGAGAAGGAAATGCAAGGGGAGGCTCTGAGAATCACCCAGGCTAGTCCCTCCCACTCTGAGCCTCAGTTTTTTCATCTGTCACATGGTGATAAAACCTTGGGGCTGAGAGATTCTGAGCAGGACAAGACATTGAGCTGAGGCCTGAGAATGCCACCCACAGCCTGAAGCCCTCCCTGCCCCACTACTGGGCTGCACCTACTGCATTGCCAGAGCTGGGTCCTCCAGCCCTGCAGGGGCCGCCCTGCCTGGGCACACGCCCGGGCATACTCCGCAAGTGCCCGGCACCAGGTGGCTTCATCACCCATTGATCTGTGCAGAGAAACCAAGGGTCTCACTGGAACAAAACCCAAAGTGCCACCAGCCTGCCAACATCCCATAGAGACTGCCAGGGCTTTGGGGCACCTCTCCCTCTCCACCCAACTGGGAAAGGCTGCCCAGGAAGGCATCTAGGTGAACAGATGCCTAGACTTGAGCCACAAATCCTGGATTCTAGGCCCAGCATTGCCACTAACTTGTTGTGTGACCCTAACAGGATCCCGCCCCATTTCCAGGCCTCAGTTGAATGGGGTGACTCTGTCCCACTGATGTAGATAAGAATTTCAGAGCCTTGGGAAGCAGATCTGGCAGTGTCTGGGATCACCCAGCTTGGTGGCCCATGTGCTGAGCACTCACCCCAATACCAGAGGGTTCCCCATAGCCCACACCACCCCTACTCACTGGCAGAGATCACTGGTACAACTGGCTGTGAAGGGCAGAGGGCTGACATAGGCATGGCAGGCATCAAACGGGGGCCGCAGTAGAGCCTCACACTGCTCATACACGCCCTAGAGCAAGGGATCAGGAGCCAGGGCTAGAGGCTGGCAAAGCCACACACAGCCCCACAGAGAACCCCAACTTGAACTGGAGAAAAAGGGAGAGGAGGGCAGCGAAGAGAAGGATAGGGCCAAGGGCACCAGCCAGTCAGGTCCCACAGCCAGTGGCTTTCAAAGAATTGGATAGCAAGTCAGGCTCTAGGGTGGGGGAGTCTTTCCCCAAGCTCCAGACCTGCATGGTTCCTGGGTTCTGCTGCAGGCACGGTGGGCGAGGCAGGGAGGAGGTTGTGGGCCCTGGAGGCTGGTTAGGGGCCTGCTCCTGCCAGCTGTGCACAAACTCAACCACGTCATCAGTCAGCTTCCCTGGAGGAGGGAACTGACATCATGGTGGGGCAGCGATGGGGTTGGGTGTACAGGAGGGACAGAAGGCTCTAAGGGAAAGCAGATCCCAAGGGATGGGTAAGGAGTTCTGAAGAATCCGGTCTCCTGAGCTGCCATCCCAATCAGGCTTTCCCAACTGAGCCATTCTCCTGAAAAAGCTGTTTGGTAGTAATAGCGAAGAACGCTCAGGAACCTGTAGTAGCTCCCTATGGCTCCAAACTCAGGGGATGCAGCACCACGCACTGGAAAGAGAACTGGCGTGTGAGCCTGAACAAGTTCCTGTGTGTCTCTGAGCCTCATATTTGCCATAGGGAACATAATCTCCCAGTGAGATTGATGCAAGGACTACTTGAAATGATGCATGTAAAGTGTTTAGTATGGTGTAGGTGTTCAAAAGGGGTCACGACCCTTCTGGCCAGAGCCACCATGATTTGGCCCTGAACGCTTCACTCACTTCCTACCACTCCTCCATAGGTGTCTTTAGCTGGGCCAATTCTCTTCCTGGCTGTCTCTAGCCCTCTGCTCCCTGCCTACCCACCCTATCCCCCACATTGCAGGGTCAATCCCACCTGCAAAGTGTCCATTAGGTACTACACAACCCTAGTGGGAATTCTTATTATGACTATTTTTGCAGATGAGGAACCTGAGGTTGACAGTAGTTTAAGAACATGCCCAAGGACACACATTTGTTAGGAAGGGGCCCTTGGGCTTCCACGGGGTCTTTAATACCATGATCATGACCCCAGGGCTTTGTTCCAAGTCCCCTCCAACTCCTCCCAGCCTGGTCTGTCCCCCAATCCCCACCAATACCTCTCAGAGGCCACCTGTCTGCGCCTCACCATATCTGGTCACCAGATCATCCTGGGGGTCAGCATTGTTGTTCCCACACAGCCCGTGGGTCCAGCCCAGGAACTCTGGACTCATCTTGATGTAGACAGCCGAGGCACCATCCCAGGCCAGGGTGAAGGCTGATTGATGCCGCACGATGACATAGCCGGCAAGCCGCTGCAGACGCACGCTCCCCATTACATGCGGCAGTTGGACCCTGCAGGGCACATCCCAGAGCTTCAGGGTATCCACAACCCCTCCACTAACCCAGTCTCTTCACCGAAGGAACACCCAGTCCCTACCCCTTGATCCAAGGCTCCCACTTCCCCTCCCCATGAATTCCCAGAATTCCCAGGTGCCTGGAAGTATACCAGTAGACATGGATTCCTTTGTCTTTAGACGTTTTTTAAAATGGCAATTTCCCGGGAAGGAATAAATCTTAGAGTGAGTGACTCCAAGTTCCTTTCTCCCAGACAGGATAGAATATAAGCAAACATCTGCTTTATTTTTTTGGTGGGGAGCAGGAACCAAGTGGAAACAGAAGCCAAGAGAGGAGGAAAACTGGGAGTGCAAGAAAAGATGGCGGGCTGCAGCAGCCTTGACCACTTTCCCAGTTTTTCTGGTACAGGGACCCCTAGCCAATCTGGAATTTGGCAACCTTCAACTCAGCAAAATATCAGGAAAGGGAAACAAAAGTAGTGTTTAACTAGCCACAGGACCCATTTACCAACTCTTCATTCACAGGAGAAACCTATAGGCCATCAATTTTACACTCAGCCCCAGAACAATTGGTTGGTTACCCAGTTTCCAGATCTGAAGCAGAAGATGAGGACAGGGAGAAGTGTCATTACAGGAAGACCCCATGACAGCAACAAGAAGTGACAGTGGACATCAAGGAAAGGAAAGAACAGTGAGGAAGAGATGCAAGAAAGATTTCACAAAGGACCACAGTTGTGGCAATTTAGTGTGGGAGCAAGGGGTTCCCACTCCTCTGGTGGTCCCCCAGTCACCCCTGATGGCCCAGCAAGATAACTGACATTCACAATGACCCTGTGTCATCAGAAATGGGTAAAAGTGTGCTCAGAATCTGCTGAGAGGAGGTAGAAATTGCATGATCCATTTGGGAAGATTTTGGGAGGGAAAAGTAAGTGTGCTTATCATGATAAACTCTCAACTCACTGGAAAACTCTATTTTCCTGAAAGCCTGCTGTCTGGAAATCCGCAAGATCTGAGAGTTCCAGGGGGAAAAAAAAATCATTCTGCAGACCCTCCTGGCAAGAAACCCAGTGACCTGCCCGTATGCTTCCGCCCTGATGGTGGAAATTGCTATTTGTCCCCAGAAAGCAATTTCCTCTGGGCTTGAGAAAAGCGGATGCTCACCTATCCACCACCACCAGTGTCAGAGATAGGACAACTCGATGTGGAAGGTGTTAGAGTTACCTCGCGCCTCCATGGGTGACCTCCTTGGCCAGATGGATCTCCTGCTCACCCGCAAAGAAGAGGCTGACAGCCTTGGAGCAGGAGTAGGGGGAAGAGCCGCACTGCGGGTCATTGTGCACCTGAGTAGGGAGTTCAGAGGCTGGTTTGCAGGCTCCTGCTACGGGCCTGACCCTGAGATTTGCACCTTGTTGAGTTTCCACTAATGCTGATGGCCTGTCCCCACCAACCACCTTTCCTCTGTGATTTCATTCAATCCCTATATATCACAGAGGGGAGGCAATGGATTCACACAGAGGTGAAGTGACTAAGGCCACACACACAGAGAACTAGGAAATCACAGAGCCGGGATTCTAGCCCAGATCTGGATGGCTCAGATCCTAGGGCTCTTCCCAGTCAATCATTCCATCTCTCTATGCCTATTTCTGAACTTTTTTGTTTATCCTACCCAGGATATCCCATCAGAAAGAAGCCCAACAGATGTACTCCACCATCTCACACTCATACAGAACACAAACACACACATCTATACACACTCCATAAATTTCTCACATGACACTCTCAGTATGCACACTATACACACACTCCCCTTTCCCCATGCCCCTGGCAGGTACAGATTGTAGCTTTCCCCTACACCTATAGGCACACATCTCACTCCTGAGCTGCTGTCACACATACACATATGCACACACACACACACACACATATCCTCTGCCCCTGTTCAGACAGAACCCAGACTTCAAAGGCCATAGACCTAAAGGACGGGGTGGGGTAGAGGGGAGAGCTTCCCAGAGCTTATCCCTGCCAGGTGTGGAAACCCTTCCCAGGAACGCATCTTCCACCTGATTACTGTTCAGTGTGATTAAGCAGGCTGGAGCCACTTCAACTACAAGTGGGAACTGCAAAAGCTACCCCATGGTCTAACTAAAGGGTTTTCAAGCTTTTGTGACCACGACCCACAATAAGAAATATACATATAACTAAAAGTTTTACAAAATAATACTAATCCCTATCATGTATAATACATTCTTACAATATTTTCTATTTTATTTGCCTCATTTTTTTAATGATGGTTGTGATTCGTTAAGTTGATTTTGTAACCCACGAATGTATGGCAATCCATTAGTCTAAGTAATTGTCACACATCCATCATGAAAATCTCTGCTACGTGACAGGCGGAGGCAGAGAAAGGAAAATTGGTTGCAGTTCCCCGCCCATCCAGGGCATGGTCCCTAGGGCAGGCTCATAGGTCCATGCCTGAGACAGAAAGCTCACAAATGGCTAGCAGAGGGGAGACACTGAACACTGGGGCCTCCCCACACCTCCAACCCCTTGACCCTAACTCAGTACTGACCAAGGTGCCCTCCAACAGAGCTGCTTCTCCAAAGAGACTTTCCTCCAGGTGGAGGGGTATTGAGCTGTGGCTGAAGGTGGCTCCCGGTTTAGCACACGGACTAGGCATGAAAATCAGGCCTGCCTGACAGTGGCTTTCACACATGTGTTCCCTTACTTCACAAACCTTTACTGAGCACCAATCCAGGCACAGAAAGACATGGCCCCTGGCCTAGAAAGCTCAAAGCTGGTATAGAAAACCAACCCAAAACCAGACCTTTGTAAGAGAAATACAATGACAGGGTCATAATGTGGAACTTTGAGTTACCCAGTGAGGAGCTCCTCAGCCGGCTTAGAAGGTCAGGGGATCCAGGAGGGCTTCTTAGAGGAGGTGACTCTAAACTGAGTCATCCAGGACCTCCATCATTTCTCTGAGGCACTCTTTTCTTTCTTAGCACCCAATGATCTTTTTCCCCAGAATGTTCTCAAGTCTGCCCACACTCTCCTACTCTTCATTTGGCTAACTCCAATTCATTCCTTAGATCCCAACTTAAATGTCACTTTTGTCAGGCACGGTGGCTCACGCCTGTAATCCCAGCACTTTGGGAGGCTGAGTAGGGTGGATCTCGAGGTCAGGAGATCAAGACCATCCTGGCTAACACAGTGAAACCCCGTCTCTACTAAAAATGCAAAAAGAAATTAGCCGGGCGTGGTGGTGGGCGCCTGTAGTCCCAGCTACTCGGGAGGCTGAGGCAGGAGAATGGTGTGAACCCAGGAGGCGGAGCTTGCAGTGAACCGAGATCGCGCCACTGCACTCCAGCCTGGGTGACAGAGCGAGACTCCATCTCCAAAAAAAAAAAAAAATGTCACTTTCTCCAGGAAGCTTTCCCAGGTCACCATCCTTCCCAATAAACAAGATCAGGTTTTCAAGACTTGTTCATTTAGCATTTGGCATTTCTCCTCGGTAGCATTCAGTTGCACTTGAAATGAGTCATCTGATTTGATGTCTTTCTTCATTAGACTATAAGTTCTGTGAGGACAAAGACTATATCTGTGTTGTTGTCTAGAGGGCCTCCCACCACCAAACCTTATGCCAGAAGAGACTACAGTATGCACTTAGTAAATGCTTGATGAATGAGTGGCTCAATGAATAAATGGCCACAGTGAGTGGGTGAGGAAGAGTTGTGGAGCCCCCAGCTCCTTCCAGGTACAGACTGCCTAGGTGGGAGCTGGGGGGCGATGCAAGGAGGAAGGTGCCAGTCTCTCTAACTATGACAAGTAGAGCCCAGGCCAGCGCAGCCTCGAGAGCCTAGAGAAGCCTTCCTGAACAGGCATGGCAGGGGAAGCCTCACCTGGATGGAGAAGCTCTGTCCCTCAGGCTCATGGCGCCCCACCAGCGTGTAGCTGCCCTTCCCAGACAGGTAGTAGTAGAGCCCATCAAATGTCTCCACGTGGTGCTGCCCCCATGCCCGGCAAATGCTGTCCCTCTCAGGGCCGGCATTGTACACTGAGGGAGAGAAAAGAGAACTCTCTGTGTAGCTACAGTGGGCACCAAGCCAGAGGCCGGTGGGTTCCAGCCCTGGAAGTGCTGCCCGCTTTCCCTCTAGCTTTCCTTGCACCAATGGTCCCTTCCCAAGGGTGGGATGGAGCCCAGACCCACCCATCTGGCAGCGCGGTCCGGTGGCATTGAAGCGTCTGCAGTCACAGAAGGCCGGGTGCACACACTCGCCTCCATTGAAGCAGGAGAACAAGTCTGCATGGGAGACACAGAGGCATTGCCCCATCAAGCCGAGATTGCCAGAACCCAGGGAGGCAGCCCTCTCAGGCTTCACAGGACCCAGACCCCCATGACAGGCAGCCCCAGCCCCAACATTCCTCAGCAGCTAGCACAAGCTGGTGCCTCAGACCACAGCCCTGCCCGCTCCCTGGCAGGCAGGTGGGTTGGGGTTGCAGGGCACCTGCCTTCGATGTGCATCAAGTGGGCCCCAGGCCAGCTGCACCTGGGCCTTCAGTTCCTAGAGCTGTTCCTGGTTAGCAAGCCAGGCAGGCGGAACTGAGAATGGGGAGCATGTGGGGTGAGCAGAGGGACTGCCCAGAGATCTGCAGCTGCTGCTCCTCCTCACTCCACACACTCAGGGAAGAGGCCACGGGGATAACCGGGCGACAGAGGAGAGGCCTGTGGCAAGAACAACCATAGATGAAGAGAAGACAAAAGCAGAGCAGAGGGCGGCGAGGGAAGGAGCCATGATGTGAGAGGACAGGTGGGAGACACAGGACAGGTGAGGGACACAGGACAGGTGA
>NC_045446.1:46764471-46765932 GCF_002776525.5 Piliocolobus tephrosceles
GGGACACAGGACAGGTGAGGGACACAGGACAGGTGAGGGAGGTAGGAACAGACACAGGACAGGTGGGAGGAGAGGCCACAGACCTAGGACAGGTGAGGCGGGCCATGGACACATGACTGGGAGTGGCGTCTACAGAAAACACAAGATGAAGGGCAATGCCACAGGAAGTAGAAAGAAGCCACAGAACCAGGGTGAGATAGAGGGGGAAACGACCCCGAAATAATGAAGCACAGTTTCACTGGAGTCAGCCTGTGAGAGGGGAGTCCTGGGCCATGGTCATAGGAACAGGACTCTAGAGAGGAAGCTCTCCTCAGGCAGGGAGGAGAATGCAGAATGGCATGGTGGCCAGGGCCGGGGTGGGTGGAAGGAGACGCCAAGCAGGAAAAAGGGGTCATGGAGGCCTGAAGGAAGCCCCACCTGCCCTCTGCCCTTTCAGGCCTCTGCCAGGGCTCTCCCATGCACAACCCATGGGCCACAGTGGAGGTGCCACTTACAGGATGGTGCACACTTGGCCCGATGGAGCCGCCTTTCCCAGGAAGACATGGCCACAGAGTCTGGGGCTTCAGCCTGCTTGTGAACACAGGAGGAAGAGAACACATCGAGGGCTGACCTCAGGTCGGGTTCCCGGGCAGGCTTCCTGGTGGCCACTGCCCTCCTTGTTCATCTTCTGGAGGGAGGAGCCCCTGCCCCTCAGTGCCCCAGCCACTCCTCGCCTGGCCCCTCGAGAGGCAGAGGAGAAGGTTAGGCCTGCCCTGGGCTCAGAGGAACAAAGGCTTAGCTCTTACCTTCCCAAGTGGCATCTCAGTGGTAGACCATGAGGCCCGTAGCTAGAACACATCCCCTCCCCTCCATGCCCCAATACCTGCCAGCCTCCTCTTTTTCCCTTTCTCCCAGTAAACCCTCGTGTCCTCCACAGCCTCACACACCATCCCCTTGTCTGGGTAAGGAGCATGAGGCAGAGCTAAGGAACAAAGGCAGCCCCTCACCCCAAGTCAGGTGAACATCTCACCCTCACAGCCACCCCCACCCCAAACTTCCTTTGGGGCTCTTCCAAGAACAGCAAAACCAGCAGCCCACAGACCAACACCCCCTGTCCTCACAACTCACCTCCCACAGACCAACACCCCTGTCCTCACAGCTCGGTTCCTACAGACCAACACCGGCTGTCCTCACAATTCAGCTCCCACAGACCAACACCCCCTGTCCTTATAACTCAGTTCCCACAGACCAACACCGGCTGTCCTCACAACTCAGCTCCCACAGACCAACACCCCCGTCCTCACAACTCAGCTCCCACAGACCAACACCCGCTGTCCTCACAACTCAGCTCCCACAGACCGACACTCCCTGTCCTCACAGCTCAGCTCCCACAGACCAACACCCCTGTCCTAACAACTCCCACTATCCTCACAATTCAGCTCCCACAGACCAACACCCCCTGTCCTCACAGCTCAGCTCCCA